>NC_056625.2:122486452-122703307 GCF_002870075.4 Lactuca sativa | reverse complement strand
GGTAGATCAAAGCTAAAGCATTAATTTGCTAGACGATGATTAATATGGGATTAAGCAAGAGACTTTAAATTGTCAATTCGTTGAATTTTATTTAAAAAAAATATGGCTAGTAACATAAAAAAATATCGGGATTTTTACAACATTCACACACATATATATATATATATATATATATATATATATATATATATATATATATATATATATATATATATCACTTATTAATAACTATTTATTTTAATTTGCTGCATTTATATATTTTAGCCATATTAATAGTATATTAATAAGATTTTTTTTTACAAAAATAGTCATATATTTGATGTGATTTGTGATTCAAATATCCAAAGTTGAAGAGATATGAAGAGTTGAAGAAATAACTTTTGTTGCATAAAAAAAGTGAGAATTTTATTAGGTTAAACGGGGTGGGAAAATGTTTTTACCCTAATATGAAATGACATGTGTGGAATAGTAATCAAAGTCATGAATGAGACTATGAAATGCTAGTAATCTGGTCAAAGTTCTTGGTTTTTATTGAATAAGAGTTAAATATACAAAAAAACATGGGCTTTGTTTTAACTAATTTGATATTGATCTACATTAGGAGTTTATGGGAAGCTTATTCTAACAAGCTAATCTAAAGGGTATATATAATGGTTAAATAAATCACATTTCAAATAACTAAATAAACCACTAATAGAAAAGATGAGTTTTATAAATAACCTTTACAAATGCTAACATCAGTTTCAATATTTCCATACTCAATAGGTAATCTTCCCATGCCTAAGATAACTTGGCATAGCCAAGTCCCACAAGAGTCAAGTTTGAGCACCACCTCATGCATCGTTTTTGTGTTGTGGTATCAAGGCTTCTACGTGGCTTTAAAGTAAGAGAGAAAATGTAACGATCTTATGAATATTTGGGAATAAAAAAACTATCCAACTCTATAAACGCCATTTATACTACTTAAATCATACGCCACAAACACTCATGCTATTCACCATAGATCCAAAAATGATGAACAATTTGTCATCATCTTCTTCGTCATCTTTATCTTTATTTTCATCCAATAACGATGATATGATTATCCACTCGTTGCTGGAAGCGACCGTTGCATTGACCGTTCAATAATGCGAAAGTTAAGACGCCATGAAAAGGGCTAGAAATTATTAAATCAAAAGGAATCATGAATCTGCACATACACTTCTAGTATGTGATTACTTTGTTGATGGTTCCCTATATAAAAACGCCCAATTTAAACGTTGTTTCCATTTCATTAAACATTTATTCATGTGTATGATGAATGATTTGGAGGCTAATTATGAATACTTTCAATGGAGATATGATGCTAGAGGTAGTTGATGTGTTATTCCTATACAAAACTGTACAATGTTCGTTAGGATTTTGGCATATGGATACGCCGATGATGCACAAGATAAGTATTTAAAGATGTCTGAAAAGACCGTATGAGAATGTGTATACACCTTTTATGAGTATGCTATAGATCTGCACACTGAAATATATTTGTAGAAACCAATGGGAAGTGATGTTGAACATTTTTACACTGCTCATTAAATTGCACACAGTTTCCCAGGAATTCTTGGTAGCATTGTGTAACGACCCAAAATACGACCAAAAATTTTTTGTTTTAATATTACTAAAAACCACATCATCATCTATTATATAAATAAACCACGAATCGTATGTCTCAAAATGTCATATTAAATGTATCAATTCAAAACAAAAGTTAATCTTATATCAAAATGAATGAAACTCCCAAGAATAAACTACAACTGTGGTGTGTGCCATGCCATCAACCCGAGCTCTTCCCCTTGCTAGCGGAAGTACCTGAAACCCAAACTGAAACTGTAAGCACAAAGCTTAGTGAGCTCCCCCAAACTACCACATACCACACATCAACATAATAAACACATACAACAATTACTGGGCCCCGCCCACTGCATCGGGCCCCACCCGGCATTAGACCGAAGTCCGGAATAACTTGGGCCCCGCCCGGCATCGGTCCGAAGTCTGGAATGAACTGGATATAACATATCATAAGCATTTAGCATAATCTCATATTGTATCGGATTTCCTGACACACTACATATAACAACACATGCTTGAATCACGAAGACATCAAGCATCCAGGCTATTGCTATCTAAACGGGCTGACATTGTGGCCGTAGACTTATTTCTACTAGAAGAGGACTCACCTCGGAGAACTAACTGCTGAAAACCCTCGTGAAAGATCCCTGACTGCTGTCCCGTCTGCTCTCCGACTATCATGACAAATCAAAAACTTAATCAAAATGAGGATTTCTATGGGTAGAATGACTATTTTACCCCTGCTATGGCCTGGGTCTTAATCATGGCCCAAACCCTTTAATTCCTTCTAAGTTCACCACTGGCCCATAAAAGGCCCACTAATGGCCCAATTATTCTACATTAGGCCTACTTAAGCCCAAAACTGCCCTTGACCCATAATCTGACTCCTTTTGGCCCACTAAGGACCAAAGTCCAAAATACAGCCCATACCGAGGCCCAAATACTGAAAGTCCAACTGACTGTGTAACGCAGGGCGTACTCCAAAGTACGCTTAGCGTAACTGCTTGATAGCGAGTACGCTGGGCGTACATACACGTACGCTTATCGTAATACTCTGATAAGTCCTTTTTCTATTAAGTGCTTAATATTCCGAGTCAGAAGCTACAAACTTAGATCCAAGTCTTATTCCATGCCTTAAACCATAAAGTTGCTTACTTGATGGCTTACATGACTCACACTAGCTCAAAACTCTAAAAACAATACTCTATCTCCAAGGAAATGGCTAGATCTCATGCATGGCTCCATGAAAGCTCCAAAGATTGAAACTTTATTGCTAAGAAGATGTTCTGAGCCTCAAGGATGGCAACCTAAGCTCCAAAACGGATTCACCAGGTCAAGGTCCAACCTTTGGACCTTTAGAGGTCCAAAACTTCCACAATACTAGATCTAGAACATGAGGAAGAAAGTTCAGTACTTTATACCTTCCATTGATGACAAAGAGTGAGTTTAGTCCAGATCTCTAATCTCAAGCTCCTTCTCCAACCTTTCCCTTCCTTCTCCACCACTTTCTTTCACTAAAAACACTCACAAAAGCAACTTCACACAAAGGAGAGGGTAAGAACAATTTAGGGTTTTCTTGTGGGTGAGGAGGCTGATAAGAAACCAGGGAGGGAGGCTATAATGGGGTTTATATAACTCTTAAACCCTGAAATTAGGGTTTAGCGCCTGATAGAGTACGCTGGGCGTACCATATGGTACGCTCTGTGACAACCCGAAATTTATTCCGTCATATTTAACCCCTCCTTCCGTTAATAAGCCTCGTTTTATTAAACTGTTCGTTAACCTTTTGGAAGAGGTTAATTAAGGTGGAACTTTTATAATGACTTGGTAAGGGTTGAAATAAATTAGAAGCACTACACTATTCCCTTGAAAATTTTTAGTTTCAACTAAGTCAAAATACGACCGTTTAATCGGGTGCGACCAAAAATCCCCGTTTAATGGCAGTATTATGTAGATTTACACTGAGCCCCAACTCAAACCCCTATATAAGGGTGAGTGGAGTCCATTTGAGACTTTTTCACTCTCTCTCCTATCTCTCTCTCTACAACTTATTTTCGAGCCAAAAACGTCCGTTTCGAGTCCCAAACAAGTAAGTAATCTACCCTATCTTGTTGTATAGCTTATTTAGCATGCAAATTCGAGTTTAAGACATCAAATATGGGTAAGATTATGTGTTTACGGCCCAGGAACGCTCTTGGACCGTGAACACCCTTAAATGGGGTTTTTAAGCCCCAAAACCCCTCAAAACTACCCCTAAGGCTTAGATATGGTTAAATGAGTAATGGGATCGGACTTAGAACACCTTGAACTTAACTTTTGGGGAGTAAACTTGAGTTTACTGCCCAAGAACATGCTTGGGCCGTAAAATCCTCTTCATGGGGAGTAAACTCAAGTTCAAGTGTTAGAAATTCCCTCAAACACCTCCTATGGCCTTGGAAAATATTTAGAAGCAACCCCCATTGAAGTAAAGGCTTTAAACTTCAATTAAACCAAGGAAATAGCAGTTTACGGCCATAAACCCCCCTAGGATTGGTTCATGGGCCGTAAACTCCCAAAAGGTGGCCAAATGATACCCTAACACCCCCAGTTGACTTGGAATAATACTTAGAACTTTATACTCTATCATTTAAGGCTTAGATCTATGAAGGAAATGACCAAGTGAGAGTTTACATCCGTAAACTCCTTGTTTAGGGCCGTGAACACCTTAAATGGCCCATTTGTTGCCTTAAACCCATTCATATGCCTTATATTTGGACCTAGGCAAATTCTATGAGTGAGATAAGACCATTTAGCATCCTAGAACACCCCCACCATGAGTTTACGGCCATAAACTCATGGGGAGTTGGTCTTAGGGCCGTGAAATCTATAAAGAGTTTACACTTGAAGAGTAAACTCCCTATCTAGGCCATACATACCCATAGATATTACCCGGAACACCCTAGCACTTGATCAAAGTGTTTTCCGCACTTTAGGATGCGTATACGTGTTTAATTAGTATTATATTTACTAATTGTACGTAAAGATATGTCATCGTATGTTAATAGGTCACTAAGTGTGTTCAAGTATTTACTTGACACCGAGCACCCAACCGGCACCTTTGTTCGATCCACTTACAGCAGGTGAGTTCATACCCCTGAATTAACCTTTTAAATGTTTTTACATGCTTTTATGGGGGGGGGGGGAATACAAGTTAAAACATGCCAGTTATCGTATCAATCACATGTGATTGATAACCCGCATGCACAAGGATTTATTACACTATCAACTGTTTTTACCAAGTATGATACTGCAAATGGTCTTCCAAAACATCTTTACTTGTACAAAGCTTTTCTCAAATTGTTTCTCACGCTGTATGTTTTACTTTAGATCCTGTTACGACAGTATGTTAAACAAAGGATTCCTTTACCCAAAATGTTTTATCAAAGTTTCATTTAAAACTTGGTTATGAAAGGTTTCCAAAGAATCTCTAAAGGTTTTCAAACTTATTTTATAAAAGAATACCAAGTCGTGATTTTCTTAAGTATAAAGGTTTTCCAAAGTTTTCACCGAACTTTTCTTCCATGTTTTATACTCCTACTTTGTTAGATTCTACTGCCTTGTTATACTTATACTTAGTTAATGATGCTACTTAGTTAAATGCTACTACTTTGTTAACACTTTTACTTCGTGATACGCTTCTACTTCACGATACTGTCCTACTTCACGATACGTTCCTACTTCACGATACGCTTCTACTTCACGATACGCTTCTATTTCACGATACGCTTCTACTTCACGATACGCTTCTACTTCACGATACGCTCCTACTTGTGAACACTTCTACTTTGTGAAATACTACTACTTCGTTAAACATTTCAACTTCGTTTAATGCGTCTACTTAGTTAAATGTATGCCTGTGCTTGTATAAGTTATATAAATAATGTTTAAAGGACTTAGGAAGGCTAGTTCTCCCTATTTCCTTTTCTTCGTTGAGATGTGGTCTGGTGGGATCGGATATCCGTCCGAAGGTCGTTTGATCATTAGTTATATATTATGTATACAAGCATAGAAATATAGGTTTACATCGGTCAGTTCAGTTGTGAGTCTCTATCATCAGTCCAATATTTTACATCAGATCTCACTATACGAGATCCATCTTCAGGACACGGCCTTCTCCGTTGTCTAGTTGGTAACCAGAGTCTCTTGTAGGGAGAGCGGGCATTGTATAAATAGATCTATACGGGATTGACACCCCCACACCCTGACTGCTAGCTACAATCCACGGCCTACCAAGCCAAGGGGTGACAAATGTCACATTCTTTCCGACGCTTGCAGGGCGTCAAGTTCTCTAGTGTCTATCAGTATGGTTACGAGCATCTCGGGGTTACCGTATAATTCATGGCTTTAAGGTAATGGGAATTTAACACTGTATTCACTGTTTTTAGACCTTGCTAGACGTATCATTCAATTGATACTATCTGGGGTCTGTTTTCACTGTTTTTAGACCTTGCTAGACGTATCTTTCATTTGATACCATCTGGGGTCTGTGTCCCCCCTTTTGTTAGACTGAGCCAGGCGTGTCGTTCATTCGATACTCTCCTGGAGTCTATGATTTCTTTTTCCTTAGTCAGCAGTATTTCTTGCTGAGGCATATGTTATTTTCCCGAATGTTTTTACTTGTGATATCCTTCTACTTTCTTTAAAGTCAAATACTGTATTTTGGTAAGGATAATATGTTAGGGAAATTCTCTTTAAAACATCACACTGTCGAGTCTTGGTAGAAGACCGCTTTTATTTAAGAAAATATAGGATTTTCTAGAAAGGACTCTAATACACTGTTGATTGTAAACTACTACCTGTATAAAGTTATTTGAATAAAATGACACTAAATACTTATGAAATCACCAACATTTATAAAAATGATGATACTTGCTTTCAAATAACTTGTATTCTCAGGTCAGCAATAGACAGGTACATTTCAGGAGCTTTTGTCGAAGACGGTTTAGTACCAAGCTGCACCTATATTACCACTTGTATTACTTTGATGTTTCTATGTAATGTATACCATTTAAAACTATTACTATTAATTCAATGGTTGTTGTACTTTGATTACTATACTGCATATGTTGTGATACTTGACATGACGTCATCCACCCCAGAACGTTTTCGCCGTTCCGGTTTTGGGGTGTGACAGATTGGTATCAGAGCATTGTTTATAGTGAGCTAAGTATATCAATTCATTAAAGATATACAGCCTATAAATACAAAGGGATAAAACACTCTAACCAAGAATTAAACTTTAAATTATAACCGTATTTTACCAAAGTATAAGAACATCTAGAATCTAAACACTCGAACAAAAGTATCACAAGAAGAGCTAGAATAAAAGTCTTCGGATGTTGAGCATTACCATCAAACCTGGGCAGTTATGTAATCGTAAGCTGGAATAAATGTAACTTGATCAACTACATTTATTCGAGATGCGATGAACGTGTGCTTGGGAGTGATAGTGGTGTTGCAACAGGTCTGAAACGTACCAACTAGGAATGCTAGAGCCAAACATAAAGTTTAAAATACTATGGGAGTATTTTGGAATACTAAAAGACTCACATTAATCCCAGAATCATCTTCAGAAGATAAGAAACATACAAGAAATTAAAATACCATAGGGGTATTTTAGGATCCATAGATAACCTTGTGTGAAGAACTAAAAAGATCCTTATTGATATACCTACAATTCTAGAGGGTATACTCCCAAGGTTATATATAATAAGGATCCCATAGGCTAAGAATGTGTGGTTTCACTCTACTTCCTTTTCCTCGTTGGGATGTGGATATAGAGTAGTATCACATATTCGAAGGCCTATCGGATCTAAGCTATATATGATTTTGTATACCCTATGTAATCGTATCAGGACTCGATATGGATCACCTAGTGAAATGTTAATAATCTCTTAGGATTCTTTAGACATTTCCATTCTCGCACGAACCCTGTAGAAAACCCTACCCACTTCAGTGCTCGGTAGAAGAGTTGATTCAGACCTAGAAGAGGTTCATTAAGAATATTTCCAGTTCGGAAATAAATGAACTAGGTCGAGACTATTGAAACCACCAAGTGCCTATATCTTTTAGGGACATCGATGAGAAATTCGCCTAAAATTCCAAGATTTCCAGTCATCCATCATGAAGTGATGACACCTAGAGTCAGATTTGGAAGTAAGGCGGACTAGAAATTCAATATGTCTATAGGAGAAGAGAACCCTAGGTAACTACCCGAAGGAAACCAAGGCCGGTCCTAGTCAAAGATACGAGGTAGGCAGAGGGAGCCAGTACACGGAACCCGAGAAGTGTCTTTTCCTCGTGTTCGTCACGCTAATACACCCATAAAATAATACAATTTAGTGAGTTGGTGATTACACTACTCACGCTATGTGTTAGGTAAATCGCCTTTTCCCGTTGCAAGTAATACGCTTAGAACGGATCCCCACACCTCTGTTGAGGTTGTTTGGCCATCAGTCTTCATGAGCCTTTTTCTTCCCACGGTCTTCGTTCCGAACTGTTCTCAAATCTTTCCAGGCCGGAGAGTGAAACCTTTCCCAGTATAAAGGTAACTTAGTAGGAACGACTCCCATCTTATGGCTTTTTACGATACTCATACTTCTACCTTGAATACCTGGACTACATCATAGGGATGTAGGTCGACACTTAGACAACCAGTATCCGAAGCACGGGAAAAATTTATGCCTAATATAGTAAAGACAGATACGTCCAGGGTTAACCTTCGTATCTCATCAGCTTGTGTTCCTTTTCCGTGTAGGAAAAACCATGCCTCCGAAGAAGCGTAACCCATTCGCCGGCAAGAAACCAACTCTCCTATTCAATGAAGCTACGTTCCAAGCTGCAGTTTCGGCAGCCGTAGCAGCTGTCATGGCTCAACTGAATGCTAACAATGCCAATGTTAGCAAGAGCCCTATCGGAAATTCCGATCCTAGTAATGGACCGCAACAACCAACACTTGTATACCCATCCACCCAAGAACCACAACCAAACCCACTGAAGAGAAAACTCAAGATCGAGGAGGGAAGCATCTCAGCTCGAGGACCTTCCGAAGGGCAACGAGCTGAGACAGTCAATACCCCTGCCAACCCCTCCATCCCGACTTCTAGAAGACCATACCTAGGAAACCTTCCCTACTGCAGCATGTGTAGCTACCATCATCATGGTATATGTCGAGAACTCTATTGTGCTAGGTGCCACATGAAGGGGCATACTGCTCGCGTCTACATAACCCCGGTTGAGTTTATTACATCAACCACCAATGTGGCGACCCCTACAGTTTGCCACCTATGTGGTGAAATGGGACACTTTAAGAAGGACTGTCCAACCGAAGGAAACAACAAGGACACAGGAGGAGTCTAACTCTAATGCTTAGGGAGAAGCATCAAGGAACCTGGTAGATTTTGGTACGTGTCTCAATCTCATACAACTAACCGAAAACATTAAAAGGCAAATTCTAAATGTAATTACTTCCCCGTTAAGGCGAAAGTCGCAGCACTGTTATAAAATTTAAAATTTCATCAGGTAAAACTATAATAGCTAGATATATACGTTACGTCCATGTATAATTGAGATGGATAGACCTAGAGTGAGTGAAGGCCGCCACATTTCTTGTTCCTTGTTTGGTTGTGGATTTAGGGCGGAGTCGCTCAGTCAACAGTCCTCCCCACCTTAATTATACATGACTAGTATATGTTTGACGATTATAGAAATGCCTCGTGAGAATCCATTCATGAAAAGGTACTTTACTCAGAAATAATCAGGACCCTCTACAGTTCCGCGTTGACTCTATCGGTCCAAGTATCCACGACAGTGATACATGAGACGAAACCCGAGACGCCTAGAACTTGTGTGCCCGTTCGGCACATGACTCTATCGACCCTCATTCTATGTCATGTCGAAGTATGCTAACTTCGACGCCTCTATTAATCATGGTTCGACTGTAAATCCTTAGTGCTGTGTAAAAAGAACTTTCTCCATAGCCATTCGACAAATAAAGGTTCTTCCAAACCTGAACAAAATAAAAATAATAAAGACTAATGCGATCCGTTAGTCGTCACTCTTATTTCAAACCTTCTGAAGTACCCAAGAGAAGGGTACCGCCCGCTATTAACCAACCCTTCTTAGACAGATAGAAACCCAAGCGAAGGCATTGCAGGCATTCCAGAAGACGATAACCACCCGAAACAGACACTGTAGATCCCCCAGAAAGACCCTTCGCACCTCGCAATCCGGATCGTGAATCGAGAGGATAGAACTCATGGGGCTGACCACTACAACTGGGCATATGCATAAGGGTGGTATATAATTGAGATCAAAAAGATTTAAGATGTGTGCTTCTTCCCTACTCCCTGTTCCTCGTTGGGTTGTAGGTCTGGGGTGGAGTCGCACAATTGAACATCCTGCCGACCTCAATTATATACGACTTGTATACACCAAGTATTAGTGGTTAAGCCAAGTATGAGCTCTACCACAAACCTCATAGTAAAACCCTTCATCCTAACCCCTACGGGTTGAGCTACTATAATGACCACAAATTCGAAATTTGTTGTTATCCTGGTTAAGCCAACATAGTAGCTAACACCCTCAGTTGGTAAAGAAATCTGAGTCGTAAGAGTCAAGGACATTGACTACGACCATCCACTCACACTTAATTCCCAGAAATAGGCATCTTAGCGGATATCCCGTATCCCTGGAAGCTATGATATGTTAAAATTCTGAGAAGAGTGGATGAGGAGATTAAAGTTCCGAGTGATGGAACCCTATACTCACTAGATTTGACCTAGATCGAGAAAACTCAGAACCTTCGGAAGAGTAGTTGCTGAAGATGTTCGCACTACTCAGGCACTTCGTCCACCCCGTTACTGACGAGTAGTGCCGAGGACGTTCCGCCCCCTTACGTGGAATAAGTCACCTTCGCCCTATAGACGATAGACTGCATTCTCCGAAGTGAACACTAGAATGCCGAGAACCACATGATAACCTCCGCAACCAAGAATACTTGATTAAAGTTGAAAGTAGGTTTTGTTAAGCCTTATAACCCAGATCCCGAAGAGATTATAGACTTGACACCCGTCTAGGTGTTAGTCGATGGGTTATACGAGAGCACGCGCTTTCTGCAACTAGAATAAACCAACGCCTTAGAGAATAGGGCATATCTTAGAGATTCATTGGACTACTAGGTGTTCCACGAATACTATCCTGCGTAGAAATAGTAGAATCACCTCATGAGATAGTCCAACACTCGTCTGGTGAAACCCTATCTCCCCGAACCTGAGGGTTTCCGTTAGAAATATCTCAAGAATCAGAAGTGCAGGTTCATTTTGAACGAGATTGAGATAGACACTCTGCAGCAAACAGATACCCGTATACACGCAATCCATTCGATGATCTAGAAACAACCTGAAGGACTACACTTCCAGTATGAGAGGGAACGTTTGGAACTTCGGAATGGCGATCACGCCAGTGATGATCTCGCCATAGAAGTACACTATGTTCTATGTACCGAAAAACTCTACCCTTCCGAGAGTTTAGGACCATCCGAGGTTCTTTACGGAGATTGGTCCAACCCTCGTCATGACCACTACTACTTTCGGAAATTCCACAAGTTTTACCCCAAATTGATCCACTTCTTAGACTTGATAAGTGTTTGCCTGACGTCACTCTTTGTATCCCACCCATATTGATAGAAACCATTGGGAACCCTAACTTCGTAGACGAACCAGTAGGAATCGCTAACGACACGAGACGGAATCCGCATCCCGTAAGTGAAGTTTTGTTAGAACGCCAAGCAAAGGCCAGAGTTCACTTGGGAGTGCGAGAACCAGCCTAAAAGGAAGTACCTTCATCTCATTACTCAGTCATTCATACCTACTTCCTTGCCTAAACCTGAATTTCGAGACGAAATTTCCTCTAACGGGGGGATGATGTGACAACCCGACATTTATTCCGTCATATTTAACCCCTCCTTCCGTTAATAAGCCTCGTTTTATTAAACTGTTTGTTAACCTTTTGGAAGAGGTTAATTAATGTGGGACTTTTATAATGACTTGGTAAGGGTTGAAACAAATTAGAAACACTACAATATTCCCTTGAAAATTTTTAGTTTCAACCAAGTCAAAATACGACCGTTTAATCGGGTGCGACCAAAAAGCCCCGTTTAACGGCAGTATCGGGTAGATTTCCACTGAGCCCCAACTCAAACCCCTATATAAGGGTGAGTGGAGTCCAGTTGAGACTTTTTCACTCTCTCTCCTCTCTCTCTCTCTCTACAACTTATTTTCGAGCCGAAAACGTCCGTTTCGAGTCCCAAACGAGTAAGTCATCTACCCTATCTTGTTGTATAGCTTATTTAGCATGCAAATTCGAGTTTAAGACATCAAATAGGGGTAAGATTATGTGTTTACGGCCCAAGAACACTCTTGGACCGTGAACACCCTTAAATGGGGGGTTTTTAAGCCCCAAAACCCCTGAAAACTACCCCTAAGGTTTAGATATGGTTAAATGACTAATGGGATCAGACTTAGAACACCTTGAACTTAACTTTTAGGGAGTAAACTTGAGTTTACTGCCCGAGAACATGCTTGGGCCGTAAACTCCTCTTCATGGGGAGTAAACTCAAGTTCAAGTGTTAGAAATTCCCTCAAACACCTCCTATGGCCTTGGAAAATATTTAGAAGCAACCCCCATTGAAGTAAAGGCTTTAAAATTCAATTAAACCAAGGAAATAGGAGTTTACAGCCATAAACCCCCCTAGGATTGGTTCATGGGCCGTAAACTCCCAAAAGGTGGCCAAATGATGCCCTAACACCCCCAGTTGACTTGGAATAATGCTTAGAACTTTATACTCTATCATTTAAGGCTTAGATCTATGAAGGAAATGACCAAGTGAGAGTTTACGGCCGTGAACTCCTTAAATGGTCCATTTGTTGCCATAAACCCATTCATATGCCTTATTTTTGGACCTAGCCAAATTCTATGAGTGAGATAAGACCATTTAGCATCCTAGAACACCCCCACCATAAGTTTACGACCGTAAACTCATGGGGAGTTGGTCTTAAGGCCGTGAAATCTATAAATAGTTTACACTTGAAGAGTAAACTCCCTATCTAGGCCATACATACCCATAGATGTTACCCGGGACACCCCTAGCATTTGATCAAAGTGGTTTCCGCACTTTAGGATGCGTATATGTGTTTAATTAGTATTATATTTACTAATTGTATGTAAACATATGTCATCATATGTTAATAGGTCACTAAGTGTGTTCAAGTCTTTACTTGACACCGAGCACCCAACCGGCACCTTCGTTCGATCCACTTACAGTAGGTGAGTTCATACCCCTGAATTAACCTTTTAAATGTTTTTACATGCTTTTATGGGGGGGGGGGGGATACAAGTTAAAACATGCCAGTTATCATATCAATCACATGTCATTGATAACCCGCATGCATAAGGATTTATTACACTATCAACTGTTTTTACCAAGTATGATACTGCAAATGGTCTTCCAAAACATCTTTACTTGTACAAAGGTTTTCTCAAATTGTTTCAAAGGCTGTATGTTTTACTTCAGATCCTGTTACGACAATATGTTAAACAAAGGATTCCTTTACCCAAAATGTTTTATCAAAGTTTCATTCAAAACTTGTTTATGAAAGGTTTCCAAAGAATCTCTAATGGTTTTCAAACTTATTTTATAAAAGAATACCAAGTCGTGATTTTCTTAAGTATAAAGGTTTTCCAAAGTTTTCACCAAAGTTTTCTTCCATGTTTTATACTCCTACTTTGTTAGATTCTACTGCCTTGTTATACTTATACTTAGTTAATGCTCCTACTTAGTTAAATGCTACTACTTTGTTAACACTTTTACTTCGTGATACGCTTCTACTTCACGATACAGTCCTACTTCACGATACGCTCCTACTTCACGATACGCTTCTATTTCACGATACGCTCCTACTTCACGATACGCTTCTACTTCACGATACGCTTCTACTTCACGATACGCTCCTACTTGTGAACACTTCTACTTTGTGAAAAACTTCTACTTCGTTAAATGCGTCTACTTAGTTAAATGTATGTCTGTGCTTGTATAAGTTATATAAATAATTTTTAAAGGACTTAGGAAGGCTAGTTCGCCCTATTTCCTTTTCTTCGTTGAGATGTGGTCTGGTGGGATCGGATATCCGTCTGAAGGTCGTTTGATCATTAGTTATATATTATGTATACAAGCATAGACATATAGGTTTACATCGGTCAGTTCAGTTGTGAGTCTCTATCATTAGTCTAGTATTTTACATCAGATGTCACTATACGAGATGCATCTTCAGGACACGGCCTTCTCCGTTGTCTAGTTGGTAACCAGAATCTCCTGTAGGGAGAGCGGGCATTGTGTGTATATATCTATATGGGATTGACACCCCCACACCCTGACTGCTAGCTACAGTCCACAGCCTACCAAGCCAAGGGGTGACAAATGTCACATTCTTTCCGACGCTTGCAGGGCGTCAAGTTCTCTAGTGTCTATCAGTATGGTTACGAGCATCTCGGGGTTACCTTATAATTTATGGCTTTAAGGTAACGAGAATTTAACAATGTATTCACTGTTTTTAGACCTTGCTAGACGTATCATTCATTTGATACTATCTGGGGTCTGTTTTCACTGTTTTTAGACCTTGCTAGATGTATCTTTCATTTGATACCGTCTAGGGTCTATGCCCCCCCTTTTGTTAGACTGAGTCAGGCATGTCGTTCATTCGATACTCTCCTGGAGTCTATGATTTCTTTTGCCTTAGTCAGCAGTATTTCTTGCTGAGGCATAAGTTATTTTCTCGAATGTTTTTACTTGTGATATCCTTCTACTTTCTTTAAAGTCAAATACCGTATTTTGGTAAGGATAATATGTTAGGGAAATTCTCTTTAAAACATCACACTGTCGAGTCTTGGTAGAAGACTGCTTTTATTTAAGAAAATATAGGATTTTCTAGAAAGGACTCTAATACACTGTTGATTCTAAACTACTACCTGTATAAAGTTATTTGAATAAAATGACACTAAATACTTATGAAATCACCAACATTTATAAAAATGCTGATACTCGCTTTCAAATCACTTGTATTCTCAGGTCAGCAATAGACAGGTACATTTCAGGAGCTTTTGGCGAACACGGTTTAGTACCAAGCTGCACCTATATTACCACTTGTATTACTTTGATGTTTCTATGTAATGTATACCATGTAAAACTATTACTATTAATGCAATAGTTGTTGTACTTTGATTACTATACTGCATATGTTGTGATACTTGACATGACGTCATCCACCCCAGAACGTTTCTACCGTTCCGGTTTTGGGGTGTGACACGCTGTGCGTACGCCTCCCATAACCCACGCATCTAATGACACTTCGCCCAGCGTACGACGGGTTACGCCCCGCGTACGGCTTATAGGCAGCCTATAACTCAACCCAAAAGTCTAAAGGTCCAATCCAAGATGCCAATTTCAAACATAGTCCAACAATAACTTAAGAAAAATTAATTAATTAATACCTTGAAAGCCGATCGTTACACATTGATTGTACACATTTGGAATAGAAAAGTTGCTCGAATGCATAGCGAGGTCAATTCACAAGGAGTGATCATGAAGTATCGACTATAATGCTATAAAAAGTAGTGTCAAACTATCTATAGTTTTGACATGCTTTATTTGGCATAACATGGTCAAACAATGACTTGAACATGAAAGGTGTGTCGTCGATATTCAATGGCATTCTGCAGGGTAAGACGTCTGATTTTCCATATGGTATGAATGGAAATGAGAACAAGTTTGGGTGTTACCTTGGAGATAGGATATTTCAAGAGTATGTTACATTTTTTAAATAATACATATGCACAAGATGAAAATAGGAAGTTGTTCAAGTTAGTACAAAAATTTGTAACGAAGGATGTCGAATGGGCTTTTTGGTGTACTCATGAAGAAATAACACATAATAAAACACCTAATACGAGAACATGATAGACGAAAAATAAATAAGGTATTGATTGCTTGTGCCATTTATGCACAATATGGTACTCGACAACAAGGGTCGGGCTATCTGTATGTAGAACTCGAATGATGTCCTCCATCCACTCAAGCAAATACAAGTTGGTATCCCGAAATACTACACAAGAAATTTAAAATTAAAAACTCAGAAATGCACAACAATCTTCGCCAAGATTTTATGGAAATCATTTACATGAGGCAACTTGACCATAGAGATGAGGAAGTGTAGGTTTCCATTTTTTGTTTTAATGTGATTTTTAATTTTAAGATAACATTTTTTTGGTTTTTAGTTTATTAGTGCGATTTTTTATTTTTTTTATTATCCACTTAGTAATGTAATTTATGTCTAGTTTAATGAAAAAAATTATTTAGTTTAAAAAAAGTTTGTGTTTTTATTCAATGGAGATACGATGCTAGAGGTAGACGAGGTGTTATTTGATATGGGCATATCTAGTTATAAAATCTATGCATTATCTTATTACTTTATGTTGATTTTATCTCATTTAATGAACAAAATGTACTTAAATAGCTTAATATTTCAATTTCAGCAATAAAAGACATGCTCGGGTGAAAAAGGAAGAGGATTGAGTGCTTGGAAGCTTGGATCTTGGATTTTGAAGAAAGAAGGATGTTGCTGGACAGCTTGACCCCTCGTCAGTGTTTCGGCTATATCCCATGAACCGTAACTCCGATTGATGAGATTCAAAATGTTCTGAAAACTAGACACAATTTCGGACGACTTTCGTGTTTTGAGAAAATATTGATTCCAAGTAAACTCGACGAGTTTTTACCAAAAACACGACGAGTTGGTTAAAATATTCTTGATTTAAGGATATCTTGCCGTACATGCGGATTATCGAAAAAACTCGACGAGTTTTTGGTGAAAACTCGTCGAGTTGGCCCTGTTTTCAGAATTTATATATAGAAACACTTCTCTTTCGAAACCTAACTTTTGCTGGAGGCTAGCTGCGACTTTTGAAGATCAGAAGGGTTCTTGGAGCTGCTTACTACTAGACAAAAGGCCTTTTACGACGCTCATTGCGCGTCGTAAAACGCTCAGACGACGCGCAAATGCGCGTCAAGGAAGGCCCTGTCATAACAAGAGACGACACGTATTTACGACACGCATTTATGACACGCAATGCGTATCATTAAAGCCGCTGTCAAGAAAGGTCATGTCATAAATGAAGATGACACACATTTTTGCGTATCGTAATTTTTATTTTTATTTTTTAAAAAAAATTATTTATAGATTTACTAATTTTCAAATTAAATTTGCATTTCATGTCTCATAATAGAAAATAAAATACCATATACAAAAAATACAATCCATTGCACAAAAGTTAATGTCATACAAAATACAACATAAAATACAATAAATAAGAAAGATAATTCATTGCACTAAAATGTCAAATACAAATAATCATCGCTAACTATATAACGTAATACTACATTGCTATTAAGGGACATCATCACAACTCACTGAAGGTCTTGTTAAAGCCGGATCAAGAATATCAGGCAAGTTTGTCGCAACCATTCAAATTATGCCTTGTTATAAAAATTAAGTTCATAGCTATGAAGAAGAAGAGGGGTGATAAGTATAACAAGAAAAAAAAAACAAAAAAGGACTTGACTTTTCTGTGGGTACCTCATTTTGTTCAAACCCGTCCATTTCCACAAGCAGTTGATGAAGTGTTTTCTTTGTATGACCTTCCTACTACTTTCTAGTGGATCCAACATCATCTATCTCATCAATAAAGATGATACATGGAGCCTGAAACAACCAGCAATACATTTAGTCTAAAACATAAATAAATCTGTTCTATGTCATCATGTAAACAATTTGAAAGCATAAAATTGATAAAGTTTTTCCCACAACACAAGCAATCGAGCATTATGTTTATAAAAGTGTGATAAAATTTACTTACATTTCTTCCACTTCGAAACCTACCCGGTAGAAAAATGGAACCCCAGCTTCTCCAGCAATCACCTTAAAATTTTTCATAATCAAAATATAAAAAAGGAAGTATGGTGAGGTTGATGCCATGTCGTGGGTGGGTCAACCTAGGAATTCGGTTCCACTGCTTAGGAATAAAAATACGAGTATTCAACCCAAATATACAAACATGTCTATTATGTATACACATTTATAATGTAATATGATATGAATATTATTGAAGATTAAAAAAAATTAACCTGGTGCATTGCTTCCAACACTTCACTCTCTGCGCATAATCTGTTGGAGTTGTTGATCATGGAAAGAATCTAATCACACAGTTCCATTTGGATGTAGATTTTCTCATTTTCAGCACCACATTTATTTCTGTTACATTTCGTTCTGAATGGTAGTTTATGTTGTTACATTTGCCACACTTCCAGCTCCCATCAGGCATATCTCCTTCTGAAAACAAAAAAAAAAAATGCAAAATCATATATAATTTGTCAAGCATATCTCTTTCTGAAAACATCAAGTTTTACTGAAATACCCACAATAGGTACTCCATTAGCCACTTGATAAGGATTAGATGGAACAGTATAGTCTCTGAAGCAACATTTTCTGCTTCCAAAACCACATCGGCCCTATTTATCTTTTCCTTCTCATGCTTGGGCAACATTGCAGAAGTTCCACATGTTCATTTTCCTATAAATTTATGTTGTTTCAAGTGAAGTGTGTATATTACAAACAGAAGGGTATATTTGTCATTTATATAATTTAGAACATAAGCTACAATGGCATACCTTTAACAACTCAAAATCTCCATCAGTCAAGTGAAGTATGGTGAAGTGACAGATAGATTTAACCAGAAGGTGGAGTATGGCATGATCTTAATCCTATGCCCCATTATAGACATCTTATACAGACTCGGTTGTCGATTGAAAAGCACAAAATCTCCATCATTCAAGTGCCTCTCCACCTGTGTAGGATAACAAGGTTATCATTTATCAAGAATGACAACATAATCAAGGATATACAGAAGGTACAACATGCCTTGTATCCAAACTCCAGATGATGATCACTGCTTTTCTTCAAGTAACAAAGATCAAGCCTTTGACCATCGTCCCTGATAATATGCTTGGCTCCAGTTTTACCAGGAGGAGGATGAGGACCATACTCAACAAGCTCCTTAAGTCTAATGGAAAATGGAAGAAAAAACAAGTTTAGCTAAAACTCAAACAAGAAGAAGTAGAGAAAAATATAATAAAGCGAAGAAGAAGAAGAAGAAGAAGAAGAAGAAGAAGAAGAAGAAGAAGACCTTTCAATGTTATAAGGATTAAGGAGTAACAGTCTCAGGATAAGTAAGATTCAAAGCAATACTTCATGTTACTCCCAGTTGATCAATGTTAATGGTTGGACCTGGAGTGATGATTGTACGTACTGAAAGTCAACACGCTTCCCCATCAGATTGCCTCTGATCCTACCCTCCTTTGCCTTGAGCCTACTGCATATGGATTTAATAGGATGCCCAGACCGTTGTGTAGCCTGTAGGTGGGATTAACAATATTCTATGTGAGGACAATGTAACTATATTCAACCACATTCATGTACAAAATTCAAGGATTTGAGTTAAGCTCATATTAACTAATGAACCACGTGAACTCAATATGAAGAATAGCAGTAGAAGAGAAGCAAAATATAAATTGGAGACTGAAAGTCAATGCTCGGTGGTAAATTGTTAACATTTAAAAACGAGAGTCATGTAATTGAAGAAGATGAAGTATAAGGGGAGAGGGTTTTGAAATAATATGGTAATCGTACCTAGTATCGAGGAATCAAAACAAGAGTCGAAGCGGTTTTTTGATGAATCAGTGATTTTTGGAATCGTCGACGGAATTCCGGCCAATCACCGAATTGGCGATCCAATCACCAAATTGGTGATCCAATCGCCAAATAAATCATCAATTCGCTGAACCCAATCATGAATCATAGCAACCCAAGTCGATACAAACACATTCCCATCACAAACTGACTGATTGATTGGATCATGACGACGCTGTAACAAAGGGTGTTTCGGCCGGCGTCGGGATCAATTTTGTACTGCGTTTGGGTACGGAATGTTTAGAATGTGGTTCGTGGCCTATTAAGCGGCTCATGTGGTTATGGTTTTGGAACTGCAGTGAAGGGTAACACGACTGGAGTCACAATGACGTTTAAGGGGGCAGTATCGACAAAACACGCTTAGGGCTTAAGGCAAAGAGGGAAACAAAAGTGATGGAGAAAAGGAAGGCGGGCTTTTTTAATTTCTAGGATTTCATTTCCCGCTCAAATTTAGTAAAGAGGAGGCGCGTTTTAGGTGAAAAAAATTATAAAACGACATCTAATCCTAGGGCACGCGAAAATGCGTACCGTAAATCCTTTAAATTTTAACAGAGATGACATTTTTTTTACGATACCCACGTTTACGGGTCATAAATCACTGTGTATCATAGATTGCGCGTCATTAAAGCCCTGTTTTCTAGTAGTGGCTATTTTTGAGATTTCAACATAAGAGACAATTTCAAAGAGAATCAAAGGCAAATAATCATTTTTCTTTTCTTAATCTTTGTTTTGAACCATGGTTGAATCATTAGATTTTGAGTTTAGGTTATTACTTGCTTTAGATATGAGCTAAAAGCTTTTTACTTATGTTTAGATGAGATAATCTTATCAACATGGTTGATTGAGTGGTTGAATTGATATTAATTTGGTTATTCATCTTGTTAAGCTTATTAAAGATACTTATGTATTGATAATAAATGTTTTTAGTTAACAAATAAGTGATTGAGTTGCATGAATATCTTCTTGATTACTTGATTCCTATAATTTTATGAATATAAGATTGTATGCCTAGGAATAGTGAATATGAAACTAGGGTTAACTATAAAATATGTAAATCAATGTGTGAGCATGTGTGATGAACATCTATACATGAGTTGATTGAATTGAACAAATTTGATTAACTATTATTATAAATCTTGCTTGATAGGAACTGAACACTAGGAAACTTGTTAATTTAATCACTTGATCATTGTTTGAATTAACTTGTCCACTAAAGGATTGGTAATAATGAACATGAATCCAATCATATTAGGAATCGGTAACCATTGACGTATTAATTCATTGCACTTACCACGAAATCAACCATAGAAATAAGTGAATCGAATCTAAATAGAAGTCTCTTTTATCATTGAATCTAGTTGTCCTTTCTTGCTCTTCTTAGTTGTTAATTGTCTTTGTTTGAGTTTTAAAGTGCTTGTTTAAGTTTCTAGTCTTGCAAAACTAGAGAAACCCCCCTCTTTTATTAATTGTTTTATTTAGAAAATATTAGTATTAATTTTAGCTGTTACCGTTCCCTGTGTTCGATACCCTACTTGCTTGAACTAAACTACTACCGATAGGTACACTGCCTACGTGTGTTTGTTTAAATTTGAGTTTGTTAGGATTAAAACTAGTTCGTTTCACACACATCATTATTCCTATACAAAAGTGTACAATGATTGTTAGGATTTTGGCATACGGATACGCCGATGATGCACAAGATGAGTATTTAAAGATGTTTGAAAAAACCGTATGAGAATGTGTATACACATTTTATAAGTATGCTATAGATCTGTACACTGAAATATATTTGTAGAAACCAATGGGAAGTGATGTTGAACATTTGTACACTGCTCATTAAATTGCACACGGTTTCCCAGGAATTCTTGGTAGCATTAATTGTACACATTTGGAATAAAAAAAGTTGCTCGAATGTTGAGTTCTAACAGATAGTTTTTACTAGAAATAAAGTAAAACTATGTTTAGAATCACTCATAAAATGTTGGAAGTCTTATGAGATTCCAATTAAAAGCCAAATAGTGAAATATAGCGAAAATATAAAATTTGGAATAAGTAAAATTTTATTATTGAAAGTTGTAGAAAATCTCATTAGAAACACTTAGGCGAAAACCTCGTCGAAATCCGAGTTATAACGAAGAAGTTATGACCAAACGAAGATCCGTGATAAATCGGGAAAATACTTTGTCGCATAAAAATTTAGTTTTCGATAAACTAATTTTTAGCCTTAGTAATGTAAATGAAAGTTGTAGAACTCGTGAAAATAAACAACTTTCGTATAAATAACGCCAAAATCTGACTTCGTATGAGGAAGTTATGACTTTTCGAAGTTTCAGCTTAGCAGTAGACAGCTAAAAACTCGAATTTTAGATCGAGTGATTTTTAGCCGACACAACCTAAATAAGAATTGAAGGCCTCGTCATTTGTAATACAACGGTAAAAAGTCTGACGAAAACGGACGTCGGATGAAGAAGTTACGAATTTTTAACGGATTTTCCTGTCCCGGTCTGTTAAAAATAATAATATTAAAACTAAAGTCAAAATTAGCCGACAAAGTCTAAACGAAAATTGTAGAGCATAATTTTAGCTTCGAGTGCATACAAAGAACAACAAAAACGGAGCTCGTATGCAAAAGTTATGGATTTTACAAGATTTGGCACATTTTTTTATTTAATTCTCGCATGAATAGTGTTGATCCACGTGGCAATTTCTAATTGGACCGTAGCCTCGCTGGCACCTTCTGATTGGTCCGATGCCGTTTCCGCCTCGTATCCGACGTCGTGACTCACCCTCGCCCGGATCCGACACGTGTCGCGATGAGTCGTCTGAAGCTGCTTAGTTACCCGGTGACTCCTCGCATCCGAAGACGCCTGTTGCGTCCGAAGCGAGCCACCTGTAGCCCTCGCATGCGCGCCATCTGGTCCTCTCGCGAGCCGCCAACTGCCCCTCCTCCCTTCGGCCGAAGACCTTTGCCTCCTATAAATAGGAGGGTGCGAACCCTCTGGGCTAACTTTGGAAATTTCACACTTTTTCACCATTTTTCAATACTTTTACTATCCCGACATCCCCCGAAGCCCCAGTACTGATTCCAAAGCCCAAAACACACCCCGAGACTCCCGAGAAGCCCGAAAAATTTATCTTTTCGGTTTCGAAGCTCTACCTTCGCAGAGCCCAGTTTTCAAGAAAACTCGCGGTTTTCAACGACGAAAGTCATATTTAGAGCCGAAGTACTGCCCAAATTAAGATTTTAGCCCCCGTTTATTTCACGGTGAGTTTAATATATAGGAACAATTTTATGTTATGTGTTATATGTGCTACGTGCCTTTCGGTGTTATTATTCCAAGTTATTTTTATTTGCTATTTTTAATAGCAAAGAAATACCTTTGACCATGTGATCAGTGAAAGGAATTAGATTCACGTTGGTACTGGTATGTAGCCTCTGGCCATGTAGAACATGTCTCCGTAAGAGAACGAATTCTATTCTATGGTATTGGCAGAAGGTTAGACAAGACTTTAAGTTTGAAATCTACCAAAATGTTAATCCAAAGTTGTATATCTTCAGCGCCGTTTGGGCCAAAGCTTTATTGATGTATATCAAGCTTGGAAATTGTTATGTCTCATTAATTGTATATCTTTAAATCAAATCAATGATTGATATGGAATGTTTGTCACATGATTCACGTATACCCTTGTTGTTCCTTGTTCCTCTTTTCTTCTGACATATTAAAGTATATATGGCATAACGTTATATTGTATCTATTATTGAACTCACTAAGCGTCACCGCTTACCCTCTCAATGTTTAACAAATTGCAGGAGATAAGCATCCAATATAGTTATATACTGGTAGAAGATTTTTGAATAGTTTGAAACTATTGTATCGATAGAAGCTTAGGAATAGTTTGAAACTATTGTATTTTGCACTCCCATATGTATAAAACTATAGAATCCTGGGAAGTTATGTAACATATAACACTTTAAAATAGTAGGTTTGTATCCAGTAGTTTGTAATCTCTTTATCAATGTAAAATATTGTTTTTATGAATATGCAAGTAGCATGTTTTGGAGTAACTATATTGTCGAGTATGAAAGTTTGGGTCTTTCATAAATACGAAAGTTAGGGTCTTTCAATCGTGGTATCAGAGCAGTAGTTTGAGGGAACTAAATTCCACGGATTGGTATTTAGACTTAAACTATTGGCAGTTCAATATATGAACTAAATCATTATAAGTATAGGGATACAAACTATAGGAAATATATAAGTAAAAGTATTAGGTAATAATAAACCCTAATATTCTAAAATAAAATGTTACTCCGTATTGCAGAGCAATGGCTGAACAGGTTAGTAGCCATACCCCTGAGGTTGGTGGAGGTCCTCAACCCGAGGAAGTGAATACTCCAGTATCTCCTCGTGAGGAGCGACTCTTGGGTAAACTTACCGGTGTTATTCGACAGACTCTCGAAGAACACAAAAAGAATGGTGATAAGGGAAAAGAGAAAGCCACTGGAGAATCTTCAAAAGGAGAGGTGAAGCGATCCTCATTCAAAGATTTCAAGAGTAGTGGTGCTACAGAGTTTTCCGGTGTTCTTAATCCCATTATTGTTCTTACTTGGATCCAGAACACAGAGAAAGTGTTTCGTATTTCTCATGTGGATAATGAAGACAAGGCTAACTATGCTTCCGCAATGCTCACCGGAGAAGCCTTGGTCTGGTGGGAAGCAACATACGAAGCTCTCAACGGGTTTGACCAGGAGAATTTAGCCTGGGGAATGTTTAAAACTCGTTTTCTAGAGAAGTATTGTCCTCTAGACATGAGGAGGAGATTGGAGAAGGAATTCCTCGAGCTTAAACAAGGAGGAATGATTGTGAATGAGTATGAAACTCAGTTTAATCAAAGAGCAAGGTTTGCTACAAAGTATATTCCAACTGAAGACGAGAAAATTCAGTTATTCATGGAGGGACTACGACATGAGATCCACGATTTCGTTGCCAATCGAGAAGTTCTGTCAATCGATAAAGCCGTTGAATATGCTCGAAGACGTGAGCATGACTTAGAAATACGTGGTGCCACTGTTGCTGCTCCGAAGCATCCACGTACTGAAAGAACTGTTCTTGTTCCTTCTTTTCTACCAGCTCAATCCGTTCGGACTGAAGCTGGTAATCAAGTTCAAACTCAATCTTTTTCTATGCAATCGCCTTCATGTCGTATTTGTGGAAGGAATCATCCGGGCCAATGCAAAATAGACAAGGAATCCATTGTTTGTTATGGATGCGGAGAAAAGGGTCATATAAAGCCAGCTTGCCCAAGAAAGGATGTTACTTGCTATGCATGTGGTATTACTGGCCACAAGAAGCGTTTTTGCCCTAATCTTACTAGTCAGATGACGGGAAGTCAAGCTTCTGTTCAACAACCAGTGAGAAGCCAAGTCCCTGTTCAACAATCAAAGGGTACTCCAACTAAAAAGGAGGAGGTGCCAAAAGCTAGGGGTCGTGCATTCCAGATTACCTCAGAGGAGGCAAACGAGGACCCGAATGTTGTGACGGGTACATTTCTTGTCAACTCTAGACCTGCTCACATCTTATTTGATTCTGGTGCCTCAGATTCTTTTTTGTCTTATGAATTTGCGCATTCCTTTCAAATTGCTTGCTTTGTACTCGCGCAACCATTTCACGTAGATACTGCGGGAAGTATATCATTACTTGCTGATAAAATCTATATGGATTGTGTTATATTAATTGAAGGCTATACTTTTCTCGCTAACCTGATCCCTATCTCCTTGCCCAACTTTGATATTATCCTCGGCATGGATTGGTTATCAAAGAACCACGCAGAACTCTTGTGCTATGAAAAGATAGTACACATTCCTACTGAAGGGGAGAGTCCTATCTATGTCTACGGTGAACAAAGACTCTTAAAAATAATATCTTTCCTTAAAGCTCGTAAATTCATATCGAAAGGGTGTTCTATCTATCTGGCCTACACAGTTGATGTCTCAAAAGAGGAGAAGAAAATTGTAAATGATGTTCTAGTTGTTAACGAATATCCTGACGTTTTCCCTGATGACTTGCATGGCCTTCCTCCGGATAGGCAAGTAGAATTCCGAATTGACCTTGTGTCTGGTGCTGCTCCAATTGCAAAGACTCCTTATCGTCTTGCACCAGTAGAGATGAAAGAAATGATGATCCAACTGCAAGAACTACTTGACAAGGGTTTCATTCAACCAAGTACCTCTCCCTGGGGTGCTCCGGTACTGTTTGACAAGAAGAAAGATGAATCGATGCGGATGTGCATTGATTATCGTGACTTGAATAAGGTGACTATCAAGAACAGGTACCCACTACCTCGCATCGACGATTTGTTCGATCAATTTCAGGGTGTTAGCTATTTCTCAAAAATTGATTTAAGATATGGCTATCATCAGTTAAAAGTTCACGAGCAGGATGTACCGAAGACTGCTTTTCGTACTCGATATGGGCATTATGAATTCCTTGTTATGCCGTTTGGTTTAACAAACGCTCCGGTTGTATTCATGGATATGATGAATCGGGTATGCCGCCAAATGCTCGATAAATCAGTCATCGTATTCATTGATGATATTCTAATCTATGCCAAGTCTGAAGCTGATCATGCCATTCATATTCGTGCGGTATTGGAACTTCTTCGAAAGGAGAAACTATATGCTAAATTCTCGAAATGTGAATTTTGGCTTCACCATGTTCAATTTCTCGGCCATGTTATTTCTAGTGATGGTGTATCCGTAGATCCTATCAAAATCGAAGCCATTCAAAATTGGGAAGTGCCTCGTAATGCTTCCGAAATTCGTAGTTTCTTAGGTCCCGCGGGATATTACCAGAGATTCATTAAAGACTTTTCTTGTATTGCCGTACCTCTCACGAGTCTTACACGGAAAGAAGTGAAGTTTGAATGGGGTGAAACCCAAGAAAGAGCTTTCTCAACTCTAAAAGATCTTTTGACTCATGCTCCAATCTTATCACTCCCAGAAGGTGATGATGATTTCTCCGTGTATAGCGATGCTTCAAGATTGGGACTCGGTTGTGTGTTGATGCAACGTGGCAAAGTGATAGCCTATGCCTCAAGACAACTGAAAGATTATGAAAAAAATTATCCCACTCATGCTCTCGAACTCGCTGCAGTGGTATTTTCCCTAAAACTTTGGAGGCATTATCTTTTTGGTACAAAGTGCCAATTATTTACCGACCACAAAAGTATCAAGTACATATTCAGTCAGCAAACTTTGAATATGAGACAACAACGAGCCATGGAGCTAATCAAACATTATGATTGTGAAATCCTATATCATCCTGGAAAAGCTAACGTGGTTGCTGATGCACTTAGCAGAAAAGTTTATCGCAATAGTATGTGTTATGCCATTACTCATACTACAATAAAATTTACTATTTTAGATGAATTTGAGAAATGGCAAGAAGAGGCCCTAAAGCCAGAAAATGTGAAGAAAGAAGGGATGATACATTATAATGATTCTCTACTTGATGATCCGCAAGGATTAAAAGTATTCAAGAATCGGTTGTGGATTCCAAAGATTGGTGGATTGCGACATAAGATTTTAGATGAAGCCCATAAATCTAAACTGTCAATCCATGCTGGTACAAGTAAAATGTACTATGATGTAAGAGCTGATTATTGGTGGCCTGGATTAAAGAGAGACATTGGAAGATATGTACAGGAATTCTTAGTATGCTTACAAGTCAAAGCAGAGCACCAAAATCCTTATGGAACCCCAGAAAGTCTTAGTGTTCCTGTAGGAAAATGGGAGGAATTGTCCATGGATTTCATTACCAAATTGCCAAAGACTGCTAGACAGCATGATAACATTTGGGTAATTGTCGACCACCTGACTAAAAGCGCTCATTTTCTTGCCACGCGTGAAATGGCTCCAATTGAGAAATACGCAAAAGTATACTTGGATGAAATTGTGGCAAGACATGGTGTGCCACTAAAGATCATTTCTGATCGTGATACTCGCTTCACTTCTCACTTTTGGGTGAGTATGAAATGCGAATTAGGATCTCGAGTTGCTCTCAACACAGCTTATCATCCCCAGACAGATGGTCAAACGGAGCGATCAATCCAAATAGTAGATGATATGCTTCTTGCATGTGTTTTGGAGTTCGGTGGTAACTGGGATAAATACTTACCTCTTGTGGAATTCTCGTATAATAATAGTTACCACGCTTCAATCAAAATGCCACCATATGATGCATTATATGGTCGCAAGTGTCGTGCTCCATTATGTTGGCGAGATATAGGACACAAGATCCTTGGAGGCCCTGAAATGATTCAAGACACCACAGACAAAATTCAAATCGTACGAGAAAGAATGAAAGCGGTCCAGGATCGACAGAAGTCCTATACAGAAAAGAGAAGACAACCCATAGAATTCCAAGTGGGTGATTTCGTGATGCTGAAGGTATCTCCATGGAAAGGCCTTATGAGATTTGGGAAGAAAGGAAAGTTAAGTCCTAGATTTGTTGGTCCTTTCAAAACCATCCAGAGAATTGGAAAGCAAGCATACCGCTTAGAATTACCTGAAGATTTGGCAGGTATTCATGATGTGTTTCATGTGAGCTATCTGCGCAAATGCTTGAGCATCAATGATGAGACAGTTCCATTATCCGAGGTGAAATTGGATAATAAGTTAAGATATATAGAAGAGCCGGAAGAGATCGTGAATGAAAGAACAACTAATCTACGTAATAAAGAAGTGGAGTTGGTGCTTGTCAAGTGGAAACACCATCGAGGCCCAAATTATACTTGGGAAAATAAGAATGAGATAAGAGCAAAATATCCCCATTTATTTTAATCGATGTAATTTCGGGGACGAAATCCTCAAAAGGAGGAGGTATTTGTAATATACACGTTTTGAAATCGTGTATTAAGTAAATAATATTATGAAATATTAAGTGAATTTGAATGTTGAGTTCTAACAGATAGTTTTTACTAGAAATAAAGTAAAACTACGTTTAGAATCACTCATAAAATGTTGGAAGTCTTATGAGATTCCAATTAAAAGCCAAATAGTGAAATATAGCGAAAATATAAAATTTGGAATAAGTAAAATTTTATTATGGAAAGTTGTAGAAAATCTCATTAGAAACATTTAGGCGAAAACCTCGTCGAAATCCGAGTTATAACGAAGAAGTTATGACCAAACGAAGATCTGTCATAAATCGGGAAAATACTTTGTCGCATAAAAATTTAGTTTTCAATAAACTAATTTTTAGCCTTAGTAATGTAAATGAAAGTTGTAATGTAAATGAAAGTTGTAGAACTCGTGAAAATAATCAACTTTCATATAAAGAATGCCAAAATCTGACTTCGTATGAGGAAGTTATGATTTTTTGAAGTTTCAGCTTAGCAGTAGACAGCTAAAAAGTCGAATTTTAGATCGAGTGATTTTTAGCCAACACAACCTAAACAAGAAGTGAAGGTCTCGTCATTTGTAATACAACGGTAAAAAGTCTGACGAAAACGGACGTCGGATGAAGAAGTTATGAATTTTTAACGGATTTTCCTGTCCCGGTCTGTTAAAAATAATAATATTAAAACTAAAGTCAAAATTAGCCGACGAAGTCTAAACGGAAGTTGTAGAGCATAATTTTAGCTTCGCGTGCATATAAAGAACGTCAAAAACGGAGCTCGTATGCAAAAGTTATGGATTTTACAAGATTTGGCACATTTTTTTAATTAATTCTTGCATGAATAGTGTTGATCCACGTGGCAATTTCTGATTGGACCGCAGCCTCGCTGGCACCTTCTGATTGGTCCGATGCCGTGTCCGCCTCGTATCCGACGTCGTGACTCACCCTCGCTCGGATCCGACGCGTGTCGCGATGAGTCGTCCGAAGCTGCTTAGTCACCCGGTGACTCCTCGCATCCGAAGACGCCTGTTGCGTCCGAAGCGAGCCACCTGGAGCCTTCGCATGCACGCCATTTGGTCCTCTCGCGAGCCACCAACAGCCCCTCCTCCCTTCGGCCGAAGACCTTCGCCTCCTATAAATAGGAGGGTGCGAACCCTCTCGGCTAACTTTGGAAATTTCACACATTTTCACCATTTTTCAATACTTTTACTATCCCAACATCCCCCAAAGCTCGGTACTGATTCCAAAGGCTGAAACACGCCCCGAGACTCCCGAGAAGCCCGAAAAATTTATCTTTTCGGTTTCGAAGCTCTACCTTCACAGAGCCCGGTTTTCAAGAAAACTCACGGTTTTCAACGATGAAAGTCATATTTAGAGCCGAAGTACTACCCAAATTAATATTTTAGCCCCCGGTTATTTCACGGTGAGTTTAATATATATATATATATATATATATATATATATATATATATATATATATATATATATATATATGCACAATTGTATTTTTATGTGTTATATGTGCTACGTGCCTTTCGTTGTTATTATTCCGGGTTATTTTCCCAGGTTATTTTTATTTGCTATTTTTAATAACAAAGAAATACCTTTGACCATGTGATCAGTGAAAGGACTTAGATTCACGTTGGTACTGGTATGTAGCCTCTAGCCATGTAGAACATGTCTCCGTAAGAGAACGAATTCTATTCTATGATATTGGCAGAAGGTTAGACGGAGCTTTAAGCCTGAAATCTACCAAAATGTTAATCCGAAGTTGTATATCTTCTGCGGCGTTTGGGCCAAAGCTTTATTGATGTATATCAAGCATGTAAATTGTTATGTCTCATTAATTGTATATCTTTAAATCAAATCAATGATTTATATGAAATGTTTGTCACATGATTCACATATACCCTTGTTGTTCCTTGTTCCTCTTTGCTTCTGACATATTAAAGTATATATGGCATAACGTTATATTGTATCTATTATTGAACTCACTAAGCGTCACCGCTTACCCTCTCAATGTTTAACAAATTGCAGGAGATAAGCATCCAATATAGTTATATACTGGTAGAAGATTTTTGAATAGTTTGAAACTATTGTATCGATAGAAGCTTATGAATAGTTTGAAACTATTGTATTTTGCACTCCCATATGTATAAAACTATAGAATCCTGGGAAGTTATGTAACATATAACACTTTAAAATAGTAGGTTTGTATCCAGTAGTTTGTAATCTCTTTATCAATGTAAAATATTGTTTTTATGAATATGCAAGTAGCATGTTTTGGAGTAACTATATTGTCGAGTATGAAAGTTTGGGTCTTTCATAAATACGAAAGTTAGGGTCTTTCATCAATTCCCAAGGGGTGATCATGGACTATCGACTATAATGCTATAAAAAGTAGTGTCAAACTATCTATAGTTTTTACATGCTTTATTTAGCATAGCATGGTCAACCAATGACCTGAACATGAAAGGTGTGTTGTCGATATTCAATGGCATTCTACAGGGTAAGACACCTGATTTTGCATATGGTGTGAATGGAAATGAATACAAGTTTGGGTGTTACCTTGGAGATAGGATATTTCAAGAGTATGTTACATTTTTTAAATTATACATATGCACAAGATGAAAATAGGAATTTTGTGACATCCATAAATTTTACACCAAATTTAAACTTTTTCGATCATAAATAAAAATCAAATAGCATTGTTTACAAAAATGTTTTAAAATCAATATCCATTAGTGTCCGAAAATAATAACATCAGGATGAGGAGCGGTATGGTCACGCCTTCGCCTTGCCATGATCCCCTGAAGTACCTGAAACAATAAACTGAAACTGTAAGCCCGAGGGCTTAGTGAACCACCCCCAAAATACCAATACCACACTGACATTGCCATGTCAGTAACAGTCAAGCAATCAACATGCATATTGGCCATCGGCATGACTGTACTGCCCTATTGGGCCTACAGTCTATCTTAATCTATCTCGAGCCTTCATCATAACTGGTCCGCCTCGTGGGCCTGCAGTCTCCCCGGACCGCTCATAGGGTATGTTGGCCTTCAGCACAAAGCAGGACATCGTCAACCCAACCAGCAAACAATAACCATGTGCGCATAACTATCATGTACTGGCATATACAAACATCAAACATATCTATCACACTGATCATCAATCATAGAATTCTCTCGTAACTAGAGTACCGACCTAGCAGGTCATTAACATACCAATCCTTATGGATCATAAGAGCATAACATACTGCCTACCCTAGTTCCAATCTAACAGATCATAACCACATGTAGAATACCATAACAATAACAACTAAAGGGTCGGCCTTGGTGCTATAGACGCTATCGATATAGTGAGGATAACTCACCTTGCAAATGTCGACTCTAAAGATAAACTCCAACTCTCGGAGCACCTGACACACGCTCCACCACCTATGATCATAGTACAATATACTCATAAGTCCTTAACCTTATAAGGTACTCCATAACCCACCAGTCAACCCCTGGTCAAAGTCAAAGTCCTCAGTCAAGGTCAACAGTCCATGTTGACCCCAACTCGCCGAGTACCGTCGGCTACTCGCCGAGTTCCTTTAAGTACAATCTAACTTGCCGAGTCATCGGGGTGACTTGTCGAGTTCCTTCGATCCTCGTTCAAACTTTAAGGCTACCCGTCGAGTTCCCTCCTTGCAACTCCATGGATACACACACATACATAATCCAGGGAAAACTCATCCGACTCGTCGAGTTGTTCTTCAACTCGTCGAGTCTTATGGTAATCTTCATTAGACTCGCCGAGTTGTTCATCTAGCTCGTCGAGTTCACGGCCATCTTTATGTGACTCACTGAGTCAACCTTGCGACCGCCGAGTCTATTCAGTCCTATTTCCATACAAACTTGTTTTGAGCCATGCAACGACTCCAAATCACAGATCCAAGATTTTAGGGCATGCTTATCACATAAAGTTGCAAACTTTACATGCATGCATGGCTATAAAGGCTCTAAATGCCTATTTTAAGTTCTTAATGGAACTTTATACTCAAGAGAGACCTTAATCATGACCAAAACTAAAACCTTATGCGTCTAGAATCCAAGAAGGGTCCAGATCTGAAGTTACAACCTAGATCTAGCCCATAGCTCCTCTTTCTAAATTATTAACTCACCAAAAACCCTAAAACCCAACCAATAGAAAAGATTCACAAGAAAAAGGCGATGTGGTTACCTCCAGAAGATGATAATTGAGATAAAAGTTGATTCCCACAATCTACTTGCTCCAATCTCCTTCTCCTCCAAACCTTCTCCCTTCAAAGATCCTCTTTTCAAGCTTCAAACACACAACGGGCACACACACACACACGTATTAGGGTTTTAAGGGGCTCTCAAAGACTGCAAAGAGGCCAAAGGAGGCTGAGGCTCCTTTAAATAGAGGTGTAAACCCCGAGATTTAGGGTTTCATCTGCCAGCTCCTACTCGCCGAGTCCTAATATGGACTCGTGGAGTAGGTCACTTAACACGCGATACCACCCCGCTGGATGGAGATCTTTGGAGGCCATGTAAAGAAGGTCCATTCAGTCCTACTGTTACTCGTAGATTGGTCCCGGACCTGAGAATGAAGTAGTTATTGTGATTTCCAATAAGAAGAATGAAAATGATAAAGGTGTATGCGTAGGGGTACAGAAAATCGGATACCCAAGTTTTAGATACCCGAAATTTTTTATATCTGATTTTTGTATCAAAATCCGTATCTAAATTTTGGATATCTGAAAATTCGGATATGAATTAAGACACCTGAACTATATATCCAAAATTCTTTGACTAATCTATTAAAAATTCAAGAAACACCTTAAAAGTAAAGATTAAGCAAAAACAAATACGCCACGTAACTTTAGTATTACAATCATGTAACACATATTAGTTTTTAACTAGTTCTTACATAAATTCAAAAGTTCAAACTAGATCAACTATTACAAACTACATAACATAAATATTAAAAGTTCAAAACAATCAAAATCTTGGCATCAAGTAGAAAAGTAGGCAAAAAATACTTTCATTGCATCATTAAAAAAAATACAAGAATCCAACAACACTTAAATTACATCATCCAAAACTGGATCGTTGTATTTATGATTAACCACATTGCAAGAACCTTCATTTCACTAGAGAGAGAGAGAGAGAGAGAGAGAGAGAGAGAGAGAGAGAGAGAGAGAGAGAGAGAGAGAGAGAGAGAGACCATTTATCAAAAACCCACTAATAAGCAAATATATTGAACACATAAACTATAATCAAATGTAAGAAATTAATCAATAAATATAAATAATTGCTAACCTTATGAAGCTGGTATTTGAACATCGATGCTGCAAAGTTCAGATTTCATAAAATTGTGATAGCAACTAAATGAGATTATACTTATACATAATTTTAAACAACGATTTTGGAAATAATATGAAGAAATTAATATTATGATTCATATCATATTATTTTGAATTCTGTGATTTCAAAATTGTATAATTATGTATTTGATTTTAAAAAGAAAGGAACCATATTTATATTTTGATAATTATGTTGATATTTATTTCACTTAAATATATTCCAATTATATATTTCAGTCACCAATAATAAGTTTTCAAATTTACGAACGTAGTCAAATTAATTTAGTTAATATTAATTTTATTTTATTTTATGGTAACATTATCAAAATGATCCGATGGTTGAATTAATCAAGGAAACACAATGAATGACCATAATCATTAAAGATGATGTCATCAATTTTCTCCTTTAATATATATAAAGATGGTAATTTAAACAAAATGTATGAGATGAGATATGGAAATAAATTTCTATAATCTATGAAATGTTCATGGGTGGAAACGGAAGTAGGAGGAAAAAAATATGTAATGTAAGTTAAAAAAAAAAAATAAGGTTCTAAATAATATAAGGTGTGACTTGGCGGCAATGTCAAGCTTAAAGGTTTGTTAAGTCTTGGTGAGTCACGTCGTTTGTAAAGTGTGACTTAAGGCTGCAATTTTGTATATAGTTAATATATTATATGTATTTTCAACTATTATTAATTTTTATACACATATATAAGTTAATACGACATTTTGATAAAATTTATGGCAGATACAAGTTTTGAAGCCATGAATTATCTTTTCATAACCTTGAAAAAGTAGACCATCTCAACCCTTAAAATGACTCTCATTTAACTATATATGACAAAATAGAAACAAATAGCAAATTAAAGTTGATAGAATGGGGTGTGGCTTCTGAAGTAGGCAAGGTACATGGAATGTATGAAGCTATAAAATAAGGAATCATGCACGTGTTGCTTCATGTAACTCAGATTTTTATGTGATTTATTGAATTAAAATAAGGTTTCGACTGAGATTTAGAAAGGAAGATATCTACGAAGCACCCTTATTAGTATTCAAATAAAACATTAAAGAATTTAAAATCGAATATTTTATCTATAATTATTGAAATATTTTAATAAGGTATAGTCGACTTTTCTTCAATATGGAATAATTTTATTTCTAAAATATTATAAAAATATACATGACATTGTTTTAAAAAGTAATACTAATCTTCAATATGGTCGTTTGAAATTAAACATATAATATGCAAGTTTTCCCTTCGATATCCATTTACTTGAAAGTATAATGAGCATGTAGCGTTATTAACTATCTCATTAAACATATATTAAATCAAAAGTGATTACCAAAGGGCCAATGGCCTAGCGGTATGGTGTGACCATCTCATATGAAAGGTCTGGGGTTTGTTATGAGGGCTCCGTGGAATCCATTATAACTTCACGGAATGTCAAAATCATAAATAAATCAGGTATTAAAAACAAAAAAAACCCTCAAGATCCATTCCACGGAGGTAGCTCCGAGAAATGGATCTTCAGAAATTTTTTTTATTCACATCGATTCTTCGGATTTTATATTCATTTCCCAACTAATTATTTTCAAGAAAAGATTGTAATAATATGAATTCTTCTTGAAAATTTTTGGAATGAATGTGAGGTGGAAAAAATTGGTGTTTTAATCGAATATCTTTACATAAAAAAAATAACTAGAGGTGATTTTTTTTGTTTTTTTTTCTCTGAAGATCCATTCATCGGAGCTACCTCCGCGGAATGAATTCATTCATCGAAGGTAGCTCTGCAGAATGGATCTTGAGGTTATTTTTATACCCTGATTTATTTACGATTTTGCCATTCCGCGAAGCTACAGTGGATTCTGCAGAGCCCTCAGAGCTTAACTCTGCGGAATCCATGTCTATACCCGAAAATTTGATTTTTTTGACTCTATATTTGGGAATTCAACCCCAAAAAATGTCTATAGCCGGTATTTTCCCTATGAAAATACGTTTCCAGTTTAGTTGAGTTCTTTTTTTCCCATACCATTTGGTATTTAAATTTGATCATTTGTTTATGGTTTTGCTATCACATTTTTGTCTTATCTAGTTTCTTTTAAGATTAATAACTTAATACGGTAAGAGATCATGTCTTGTTTAAACAGGTTGTTTGATATTTGTTGATTTAATTAAATCCGATTAATTTAGATGCCTGAATTATTCAAAAATTTGTTTGAATTTTGTTTATTGATATGCTTAGTTACATGTATAGTATTAACGGCTCTTTGTAATATGTACACCCATATATATATATATATATATATATATATATATATATATATATATATATATATATATATATATATATATATATAATATAATATAATATAATATAATATACTGCTACCCTTATTGATGGGGTTTTCACAATATTCAAATTGGTATCGAGCCAACTAAAGCCTCTAGGGTTTTTTCATACACTCTGCATACGAATGTACAACATCCTGGATTGATTTTTTTTTTCTGTTGAAGTTGTCGATTTTTCTCCTCATGTTATGATCAACTCAGCCTGATCGATATCTTTTCATGTCTGAGTTCATATATTTCATTCTGCACTCGAGATTTTGTCTGTTTTCCTATCTCCCAGGCCTGTTATATCCATCAATATTCACGTTAGTTTACTGTCAACATGAAAATATGTTGCCTATTATCAGCTTTTTCCTACTGTCGCTGCTATCTACTGGAACATAGAGGCCGTTCGTTAACTCTTTCGGTGGGTACCCTTCTATCCCTTATTTTTTTTTATCTCGTTTAAGTTTTTTTAATCTTTCTCTCGGACAAATGACATCGGCATCGGGTAGCAGCAGCACTATCATGCCCACAACTGCACAATCGGTTTTTGCCCTAACCAATGTTTACTCTCAGTTTAGCTTTAAACTTTCAACTGATGGCTCGAAATACAAACTTTCGAAGAAAATTTTCAAGATATGTGCAAAGGTGCAAAGGTCCATGGTTACATAATGGGTAAATCCAACCCTCAAGGTGATGATAATGAGGATTGGCATGCGATTGATTCGAGAATCAAGTCATGGCTCTATACTACATGTGATGCAAACCTACTTCAAATCATCTCTAGTGATGATTTTACTTCAAAAGATCTTTGGGACAAATTACATGAATTCTTTCTCAACAATTAGATGTCCCACATGCTCTAAGTTCAAGAGTAATTCTGCAAAACCAAGAAATGCTCCGACTCAATCACAAAATTATGTCATGCTTTGAAAAACTTGGTTGATGCTCTTGCGGATTGCGACTCCAACATTGATGAAGTTGAACTAGTAATGAAAAATCTCCCTTAACTCCCTCCATCTTACCACAATATTGTTGATGTAATAACCAACACAAATCCGTTCCCATATTTCCTTCAAGAGAAGAACATGTTGCTTATTTATGAGTCCCGGGATGAGAACACAAAATCAAAAATGATGCACCCATCACAACCTTAGCTGCTCTATACTCCTCCACTATGTACCATGGGAAATAAAAAATAGATATAATCCGGGTAAAAATAATGGACTGATGTATCCAAAGGTGGGAGGGGGCGCGGGGGGGGGGGGGTAATACTATCGTGTCTCCTAGTTCTAATTCTTTTTCAGGAAATCAAGCTTCACCGGGTTTTAATCAAGCACATTTTGAAGCTCATCCTGCTTTTGGATCAGTTTCTCCAAAGTATCAAGGACTTCGCGGAACATCACGAACAACCCACAACAACACAGGTGCACCTCCAGCCGCTGTCACTTCTTAACAGTCGCCTCCATCTCACTTTGGTTACCAACAATGACCACAAGTTGGTAGTTTCGCTATTGCCTTGGTCTAGCAACCACCCCTGCACTATGTTGGCACAAATCAACAGTTTTCGTCCGCGCAACCCTCTCATTACTATGGCGCATTTCAAGTAACACATCCACCATCTCAACAGCAGCCCTCCGCATCAGCCTTTGGTGGTCACACCTCTCAACTTGGAAATAAAAGTTACATGGATCTAGCTTCAGTTTTTCAATCAATATTTGTACAGCTTCCTACAAATAATCACTTCTACATGGACTCTGGAGCTACCTCACACATGTCTTTCAACCAAGGTATAATTCAATCCCTAATGCCTTGTAATTAAAAATTCATTATGGCTGGAGATGGTGTTGTTACTCCCGTCAATTCGGTTGGGCAATCATCTTTTCCTTACTCTAATAATACCTTACTCTTAAAAGACAAACTTTTCTATGATAAAATTGTTAAAAATCTTATTTTTGTACGTCCTTTCTGTATTGATAACTCTGTCTATGTTGAGTTTGACCCTTTTGCTTTCTCCGTGAAGGATCTTAGTACAAGTACTCTGCTTCAGCGTTTTGATAGAAACCCCTTTGATCTTTACCCTGTCATTCCTTCCACCATTAAGTCTGCTCTTACTTCCGCTCTTGTTGCAGCCTCCTTTGACACATTGCATCATCATCTTGGTCACACGGGAACTGCAATTTTGAAGTTTCTCCAGTCATACAGTTTTATTTCTTGTTCTATCAAGTCTTCTTCTTTGTGTCATGCTTGTCAAGTCAGGAAACATTATCATTTACCCTTTACTTTGTTAAACACTAAAACTAGTCATGTGTTCGAACTTATCCATTCAGATCTCTGGACTTCCCCTTTTATTAGTTTAAGTGGTTTTAAATAATATGTTCTCTTTTAGATGATTTCTCTCTTTTTCTATGGGTTTTTCCGTTACATGGTAAATATGATGTTTTTTTTTCTGTTCTTAAAAACTTTTGATCTTATGTTTTAATCAGTTCAAAACTGATATACAACTTTTTCAATGTGATAATGGTTGTGAGTTTGACAGTCAAACTCTTCTCGATTTTTTAAAGAAAATGGAATATAAATCAGTTTCTGGTGTCCATACACGTCTCAAGAATATGGAAAGGCCGAAAATACCATTCTTAGTATTAATAACATTCTCCGCACGTCCCTCATTCAAGCCTCTCTTCCTCCTAAGTTTTGTTTGAAGCCCTTCAAGCGGCTATTCATGTGTTCAATATTCTTCCTACAACCAATCTCCAATTTCGAACACCATTTGAAATTCTCTTTGGTCTTTCTCCCTCTTACTCTCACCTTCATGCTTTTGGATGTATGTGTTACCCTAACACTGCCTCCACTGGTATACATAAACTTGCTCCGCGCTCTTTTGCTTGCATTTACCTTGGCCCGTCTCTTGATCACCAGGGGTACTGATGTCTAGACCTTGTCTCTCAAAAGGTTATTTTCTTGCGTCAGTTCATTTTTGATGAAACTCATTTTCCATACTCCAACTTTCATCATTCTCCTACTTTTACTACCTATGACTCCTTCATTCCTGATGAAGCTCCCTCGCCTCTAGTCACAAGCCCTATTAACTCCCCTACTTCGGTTCCTCCTACCACCACTCATCCTCCCTCGGATGCCTCTGAACCTTCTTCCTCGGTTGCATCTGCACGTTCTTCCTTAGCTACCTCTGAATCCTCTCATCACTCATCTCCAACTACCTATCCTACTCCTTCCACATCTCACCCTATTGTCACCAGCTCCCGTATTGGTTCCCTAAGACCCAAGAAAATCTTTAATCTTTCCATAACCTCAGACGTCTCTATAATTCCATGCTCCACTACAAAAGCCATGTTTGATCCTAATTAGTGTGCGGCTATTGATTTTGAGATGTATGCTCTTTACTCTAATCAACTTGGGAACTTATTCCTAAACCTCCCACAACTAATATTGTTAGTTGTCGTTGGCTCTATCGTCACAAGTTTGATATTTAAGGCAAGTTAGATTGCTACAAGGGTTGCCTTGTTGCTCAATGTTTCTCTCAGCAACCAGGTCTAGATTTTGATGACACGTTCAACCCTATCATCAAAACTGCTACCATTCATATTGTTCTTAACAATGTTGTCCTTAGAACTTGGCTTATTCATTAACTTGATGTTAAAAACGCTTTCCTTCATGATGATCTCACTAAAACTGTTTACATGCATCAACCTCCTGGATAAGTTAACCCCAAGTTTCCTGACCATTTATGTCGGCTCCACAAAGCTATATACGGTCTCAGGCAAGCCCTGCGAGCTTGGTACCAATGCTTTGCCATTTTTCTTTCTTCCCTCCATTTTCTTGTAGCAAATATGACAACTCTCTCTTCACTTTCCATCGCATATCTAATACCATCTACCTTCTTCTTTACATAGATGATATTATTCTTATGGCATCTTCTTTTTCTCTCATCTCTAAGGTTGTCTCCAAACTTTCCTTGGAGTTTCTTATGTCCGATTTGGGCTCCCTGCCTTTTTCATTGATATTTGTGCCTTTCACAATGCTCAAGGACTCTTTCTCTCACAATCCTCCTTTACTCAAGAAATTCTATATCGGGCTGATATGCTCAGGTACAATCCCTGTACCACTCCTGCTAACACAAGGTCTAAGCTTTCTACCGATGGGGGTCGTTTTCCTTATCCTACCTTATATAAGAGTCTTGCTGGTGCTCTTCAATATATGACCTTTAGTTGTCCCGATATTGCTTATGCTGTTCAACAAGTTTGTCTTTTCATGCATGATCCTCATCTTCCTCACTTCCATGCTCTTAAGCAAATACTTCGCTACCTTAAGGGTACTCTATCTCATGGCCTTCTTATATGGCTTACCATTGTTGATCGATTGGTTTCTTATTGTGATGTTGGTTGGGCCAGTTGTCCCATTACTTACCGGTCAACCTTGGGGTTTTGTGTCCATCTCTGTGCCAATCTCATCTCTTGGTCTTCCACACAACAACATTTTGTCTCTTGCTCTAGTGCCGAAGCCGACTATCAGGGGGTAGCTAATGTAGTTGCTGAAACTGATTGGCTTCATAATCTTCTTCTTGATTTGCATTGTCTACTTTCCCGTGCCACTGTTGTTTTTTGTGATATGTCAGTGCCATGTATCTCTCCTCCAACCCTGTTCAGCACCAAAGAACCAAACATGTGGAAATTGATTTACATTTTGTTAGGGAGCGTGTTGCGATTGGACATATGTGTGTTCTCAATGTCCTTTCTGCTTATCAGTACGTAGACATTTTTATGAAGGGTGTTCCTACACAATTGTTTCTTGATTTTAGACATAGTTTGAACATTCGGCAACCTCCTGATCCAGCTACAGGGGAGTGTTAATTGATATATTTAGTTACTTGTATAGTATAGGGGGCTCTTGGTAATATGCACACCTATATATTGATAATATACCACTACCCTAATTGATGGGGTTTTCACAATATTCAAAAAATATGTCTCTGATTAAAACAATGTTGTTTGATTATGTTCCTAAATGGTTGTGCTGACTGCTATAAATAACCATTTTATCCTTCTATATTATGTTATGTATACATGCTTCAAGAAAAGGTTTTCCCACAAATTCTTATTTCAAAACTATTCTAGGCCTCTATTATGACATGTCTAGGATAAATTCAATAATAAAAACATAAAACACTTCAACATAGAGTTTAAGGAATAAAATTTTAGCATACAAGTTCATAGTTTTTTCATACAAAGTTCATAATTTCAACATAAACAATTCAATAACTAAAATAATGATTTGTAAACTAATATCAGGAAGCATCATAAATTCAACAACCAACATTCTAATTTCTAAACTGATTTCGTGAAGCATAATCAATTTAAAAAGATACAAGTAAAATAACTTCAAGAATTTCAACCACTAGAATTCCACATACATCTAATTTCAGCAACAAAATTACATGAAGCATATTCTTACAAAGTATTGAATTAAAAAATAACAAATAAGCCACAAAAATTAGAAGGGAGGAAGAAGATGGAGTATCGATAATGGCGCTGCTACCTTTGGTGGTGAAGGGAAGACTAAGACGATATGGCCATTTTTGGAGAAGCAAAAACCTTGGAGAAATAAAAGCTTTCAATAATTGGTGCTGGAGAGGCAGAACTTGGAGAGGATAAGGCTGAAAAATTTGATCATGTAACACCAAGTTCCCGATATATACTTCTTCTGTAGTTATGGATTTTCAAGCTCAATGATGGATTTTTGTTGGCCACGAGGTGACAATGATAGAGCCATGATGTGGCGGTGCATAATGAAAACACACATCTGATTTGTGTGTTACAACGTGACAACCTCCTGCATGCAAAACCCTAATTTTTTGAGCCTTAATTCCTATTTAAGGAAAGTAAGGGCTAGGGTTTGCACAACCTTAGGATCCATCACCTCGCTTTCACCCTCAAAAGAACCTTAGCCTTCATTGAGTCTTTTTGAAGCTTTTGGATGTTTTGTGACCTTGAAGGCGAAGAGGAAGGTGTTCTTGAGCTTTGATTCAGCAAGAAAACATCCCCATCATCTTTTTGAATACCTCATGGACCTTACTAAATCCTCAAGTTGCTATCTTTTGTTTTAAATTCTTTTAGATATAACTTTAGAGAACTATTTTTCGTGTTCTTGTTGGTTTAGATGAGAGGATTTCATAAAGTTAGCAACCTTATGGATCCTAGAGTTCCTTTGGGGTTATATGTTCTAGATCTAGAGTTTTATGGTGTTTTTTGTCTCATGCACAAGTTTGAGTTCATTTCTTCCATGTTTTTGACCTAGACTAGAAGAGACATGCATTGGAAAGCCTTCTAGAAAGTATGGATGAGTGGCCTTAGTGATTAAGAACTTATAGAATTCAGAAGGCCATAACAGTTCTCACGACGTGAAGGATTGGCCTTTATGATGTGAGAAAAGGTAGTCTCCACGATTATTTTGTCTTGAGGCCACCACAATGAGGCAGAAGCTTGGCCATGACATGGCGGCCGACTGTGAGACTTTTGACTCTTTACTTTGACTTTGACCATTAAATTTTTAACCAAGTTTGACTTTAGGTCAATTTTAGAGTTTTAGGCTATAGTTTAAAGATTGGTCCTCGATTGATGTGTACATGACCTGGAGTACCAATTTATGGATTTGTAAGAGTTGTGTTGTTATCTGCTAGACTGCAAGGTGAGTTTTCTCACTATACTTTGTATTGCAATATATATATGATGAGTTGAAAAACTCTTTGATCGTTTAGATCTTACACAGGTTAATCAGAATAATGCAAACAAAATAACAAACAAGAGAATGAATCAATAATGAGCTGAATGATTCAATAGATTCACGCCTCAGCAGAGCTCGATGAAGAACTTCCACTGTAGAGGCTTTTAGGGTTACAATCGATAAAAATAATGATCGCTTTGAATGATCGACTAAACAGCTACGTACAAAGATGCATGCAAGCATCTATAAATACTAAACCCTAATAATTAAATCACGGATGGACAGGCCCAATCCAAATACAAAACTGGGCTAAGGACCGAGCCCAAGACGCAACACATAATGGACCCAACAATCCCCCCTTTGCATCAATTGGGGCGAGACTCTACTTTGGCTTACTGGATCCTGCGGCATCAACCTTCTTCGTGGTTTTGGAACAGGCAAGGAATGAGGGCAAGAATAGTTCGTCGGAAATGAATATACCAGTGGACCATGTCATTGAAGTATTTCTTATCATCTTCATAATTTTGCTTACACCGATTGATGATCCCCAAAACATGCTCCAGACATGAAGTGGTGTAAAGATGTTTGTCAGCCAAAGCGAACAGACATTTCTGGCCTTCTTTCCTGGTGAACATAACCGAGTTTCGCTTCGGATCTATCCTCCCCATCTGCATTTTATTCAGATCACTTGTAGAACCGACTGGGGAGATGGTGGGCTTCATTCTAAGTACAGTAGCAATTTCTTGATCCAACTTGGCAACCTCCATGATATAACAAACCAACATTCTCTTGAAGTGATCTATGATTAGCCCATATTCAGTTTCATTGGTGAGGAGGATGTTATGCATGATTATCCAATCGTGAGGATTTAGGTTAGGAAGATCAGCGAGAGAAATGGCATGTTCGACTTTATCTGACCCCCTCAAGACTTTGAATCTGACGTTCGTGAATTTACCAACCTAAAAGGGTTTGAGGACCCAAACATTGACAATCTTCTGTGCACTCCACGTATGATACAGAGGCTGAGCAAACCTCAGATAGAAATCAATAAGATCCCTACCAACCTTCGGGTGAGGATGAAGGACTTCAGCTATGTGGGAAAATGCATGAAAGATAAATGCCTTTCGGGTCAAAGGCATGTCGCATTGAGACTCAACAGAATTAGCCCTGTCCAAAGAGATCACAGGTTCAAGCCAGAGGATGTTGAGGGACTCGATAGCTTCTTTGACAAGCTTCTCAAGAGTCCATGGAGGGAATAGGGTTTTTCGACTTTCAAGGAGATCATGAGCCTCCTTCATCCTCCTTTCATTTGCTTCGGCCTCCCTAGCAATCTGAGCATTCATGTCCAATTCCTTGTCCCTGGCCTGTTTCTTCAAAATATCAGCAATGGTTTCTTTGTCTTCATCTCCATCACTATCATCGAGAACCTTTTCGCCTTTGTCTTGAGCACCCGAACCTGATGCATGACCAGTTGTTGGTGGTTCAGTTGCTTTAGTTGGAACTGATGAAGAAATAGGAGGCGGTTGGGATTGAGCTGTGGAAACAGGAAGAGGTTGAGATTGATTACTGCCCTTTGACGCTCCTTCTTCCCCTTGTTTTGGATGGACCACTTGCTCAGGAAGCCCCTCAATTTTGCTAAGCATGGCAAGGGCAGGAGCAAGTTTCTCAGCAAGAGTTCACCGCACTGAGTAGTTGAGAATCGGGTCATGTGCTTTAATGATGTTCGAGAGGGCTCTGTGGACATCCCAAACAAAACTCTTAATCACAGCACGCTCGGACCGAAGAGAATCAACCTCCTTCTCAGTTTGGGAAAGTTGAAGACTCTTGATTTTTAGCGCAGTTGTTTTGCGTGCAAGCACATCCATCACATAATTTTCCGTGGCAAGGTCTTCTTGGAGCTTGGTCAGGCGATCCTCAATGGTTGTCTGGAAGGATTTGTTGTCTGCTTCTAGGGTCCGACGAAGACTGGCGAAGTGGTTCTGTTTTGTTTTAAAGGAAGTAGCCAGCTTCTCAACAACCGAATTAACCTTCGCTGCATTAGATTCGGCTGCCCCCTGCAAAGACTCCAAAAAGAGGGTAGCATCTCGAAATAGTTTTTCGACTTTTTCGGTCGTAGCAGCACCAGCCTTGGTTGATGCATCTATAGCAGCAGTGGCAGACTTGATGGAGGCTTCGTGTGCCTTGGTGAAAGTATCGACCATTCCATGAATGGCAGCTTCCGTGATATGGGACCGAGAGGAGGAGGAAGAAGCGACGAGATTATCAATCTTCTCGTGGAGTTCCTTGATGTGCTTTTTGGTGACAGGAGCATCATCATCATCATCACTCTGAACCTGGTAGGGACTGTAGTAAACTGAATCGAAAGTCATATCTTCCCCTCCTAGAAATGTCCCAGTTTCTGCTGAGTCATTGGAAGATAAAGGCGATGTTGGAGGTTCGGTTATGGGAGTAGGTTTGGGTGTGGAAGTGGGTTCGGTTGTATGTGTGTGTTCGGGTGCTGAAGTACGATCCCCCATATTAGATACGTTGGTTCGAACTCCAGTGGTTGTTGTTTTTGTGGCTTCAGAGAAAATGGGAGGTGGTATAGGAAAAGAAGTGGGTGGAATATAAGTAGAGGAAGTTATGGGGGAAATGGAAATACAGATAGTGATAGGTGAAGAAGAGACAGGTTCGGTTGTGACTGGTACCTCATGTGAAGGCGAACGGGGAGGAGAGTCACCTCGAATTGACTCGTCTGAGTCTGAACCTTCATCCTCTGATTCGCTTGATGAAGAAGCAAGAATAAGTTTTCTTTTAGGCTGTGTTTTCTTCTTCTTCAGTGGAGGTGATTGGTCTGCCTTTGTTGATTTTCTCTTCTTAGGAGTAGGGCCTTTCGCCCCTTTGACCACTTTCTTTCCTTTCCCTTTCTCTGGTTTCTTGCCCCGGGTAGCAGGTTTGTCTGCATCATTGATGGACTGAAGCATCTATGCAGTCAGCTCTCTCGGACCCGAAAGAGGAAACTCCTTGTAGGTCTTGATGATGTGGCTCTCCGCTGATACACAAGCATACATGGAATCAGGAATTGAGCCAACAAAGATGAACTTGGAGGGATCAGTGACGATGATCTTTGTAGTGTGGAACACACCAATTGAGGAGAGTGGAGAAGTGGCCACAGTGGGAACATGATACTTGTCCATTGCCCATTTGGTGACGAGCGTCCAGAACCTGGCATATGAGATTTCAGTGTGTCTAGAAGTAGAGGCGAGGCTTTGAATCAACTACGGCTTGAGAACCGAGCCATAGTCGAGGTTGATCTCATTGTACAACCCATAAAGAATTGTCATGAACAAACGACTGGCCCCATCAGAACCTGCACTCCTCTCAGATAAACCTTTGAACAAAATCATGAAGAAGCCGTTCCATTGAGGAGGAAGACACGACTTCTTGAACTTCGTGATAGTAGTAAGGGTTTCAGTGTAACCCATGTTGTAAAACATGGAGAATAATTGACCCACAGAGATCGAATCAGGGTTAACCCTCGATTCGTCAGGTTCAAACCCTAGAAACCAGCAAAAACGCTGCTTTGAGATGGAGGTTTTGGTTTCAAGGATGTCGAAGTAGATGCGATTAACGGATTTGTCATAGTGAGCTGTGGAGAAAATCTGGGATAGACATTCCATAGGCACAATTTCAACTTTGGAGAGTGCGAGAACCAGTGGAGAGTATTTGAGACACTCCACTATGGGATACATGAAGGCATCATAGGAGATTGGGGTGAGGTCGATGACCAAACTTTGCCGAGGTATGATTGGGAGAATGTTGGATGTTTCATGAACAGAGGAGGATTCCGCCATTGTTGAATGCTTCGAAGAAGAAGATGAACAGTGGGAGAAAAATTGCGTTTGTTTGCTCTCAGAAATTTGGGTTGCAGTAAAGAGGTAAAACAACTAGGGTTTAACTCTTTATACCGGGTATGAAGGTGAGAGAAAAATTCGCCCCCAAATCCTCTTGAAACGCGAAACGGTTCCTGAATTGATTGAAACATGACAGTTGGCAACCCCGATGATTACGCATGAGAGAGAAAATTGTTTTCGTTTAGCACGCCTTCCCACCAAATCCCTTTTTGAATTCTTGAAACCTTTAATCTCCCAGCTGAGTCATCATCATATCTTTTAAATGAGCTGTCATCATTAAATAAAATCAAAGACTTAGAAAAACCACAACATTCCCTTGTTGAGTGTATCATTAAGAACCAAAGCTACATAAAGGAAAGTAGCTTGTAGAGAACCGAACCAGACTTTTGGAAAATCAAAAAGATTTTCGTGCATAGAGTTTCAAAGATAAAGAAATAAAGCAATATCTATGTGGGAATTTGTGATGTCAATATAGACACGAAACAGTGGATCCCGGGCACGAATCTCTTCCTTCAAAGTCAAGAGTGACTTTAAAGTGTCTGTGGGGTTTCCCGTTGAATTACGATCAAGCACTTGTTAAGAAGTGTTGAAAGGCATCTTTTGATGAGGCTTAGAAGGGTGGCTTTCGCTTCAGTTCAGAATTCCGGATCTTGACATAAGACCGAAACCGAACGTAGTACTTGTGAGACTGATGTGGTCTGTTGAACAAGTAGGTTTGGACTATATTCAGTGACTTGTTGGAAATGTTTGGTGTGAAATCTCAAAAAAAATTTAAAACTGGATTCTATGGGAAGAAATGTTATGGTGTGTAACAATTTCATAAGAATCACACAAAAAGAAAAAATAGATATTTCATGGTACAACCACTTGGGTGGTTTCGTTAATTCATGGGTAGAAGCTAGAGCAAATTTAATTGTTCACCGTCAATTCATAGTGGGTATTGAATTATGGGTTTCACTTAGCACATAGTGACATGAAGCTAAGATCATAAACATGGAGATTGTGTAACCATAAACCTCAGTGGTTATTTCTGAGAGTCTCAAGGGTTACATTTATGAACCGAAATATGATGGAGAAAAATGTTTGAGGTGATGTAAAGCAACCAAAGTACCTCTGCTATAAAAAGAATGACCAAGCAGAAAACTCTTAACTCATATGAGAAAAGAGTAAGGTAGCTCATGATTAGAATAAATTTAGCAGCCTAATTGGGAAGACGAGGTTTGTATATACCCAGTCAGTAAGGCTTTATTCAAAATCAGTTGAGGCTTTGGACAACATGCAGCAGCATGCTTCTAGGGACACTTAGCTAGGATAAAGTGTGAGAATGATACCTACCCCATCGATATTCCAGAAACTGTTAACATAAACAGAAGTAGAGACAAAAGAAAGAAAATATTTTTGGAATTTTGATATTTTTTTAAAGAGAAAAATAAAACAAACCAAACGATTTTTTTTGAACCGAACCAAAAATGGACCGAACGCTCGGTTCATTTCGGTTCCTTAAAAATAATTATTTTTGGATTTTTGGAAAACAATTGTACAAAAGGATACAACCAAAGACATAACCTTTTTGAGATAAGCGAAAACAAGTGCAGTGGGACCGAACCCAAAATAGACTGAGAGTTCGGTTCATTTCGGTTCGCGTGTGAACCGAGACCGAAATAGACCGAGCGTTCAGTTCATTTCGCTTCCAACTTTTAGTTTTGAGAAGGTGTTTTTGGTACTAACTCCGATTCCATCATACCTAGGCCTTGTAGGATTGTATTGAAACTTGCTTCAGGAAGGGCTTTGGTGAAGATGTCGGCCAGTTGATCAGTGGTTCGAACAAAGTGAATTTCGACGTTTCCATCTTCCACATGATCCTTAATAAAGTGATACCTCAGTGCTATATGCTTGGTCTTGGAATGTTGCACTGGGTTATGATAGATCCTAATTGCACTTTCTGAGTCGCAATATAGTGGGATCTTTTTCATATTGAGTCCATAATCCCGGAGTTGGCTTTGGATCCAAATCACTTGTGATGTGTAGGAGGCGGTTGCAATGTACTCTGCTTCGGCTGTAGATAGGGAAACACATGTTTGTTTTTTCGATTTCCAGCTAACCAACTTCCCGTCTAGGAATTGGCAGCCTCCTGTGGTGCTTTTTCGGTCTAGACCACATCCTCCTAAGTCTGCATCTGAGTAGGCTTGAACGAAGAAACCTGAGTTTGAGGGATACCAGAGACCGAGAGAGGTGGTTCGCTTCAAATACCGAAATATATTCTTCACTGCCAGCATGTGTGGTTCACGAGGATTTGCTTGAAACCTGGCACAGTAGCATACTGAAAACATTATATCGGCCCTGCTAGCTGTGAGGTACATCAGGAAATCAATCATTTTGTGATATAGCGTTATGTCGACTGCCGGTTTTTCCATAGATGGTGTGAGTTTGGTGCCGAACGCCATAGGGAATTTCACCTTTGAGTCTCCCATCATGCCGAATTTGGCAAGGAGAGTCTTTGTGTATGCTTCCTGGTTGATAAAGATGCCTTCGGGTCCCTGTCTAATATTTAAACCATGGAAAAAGTTAATCGGACCCATTGAGCTCATTTCAAATTTAGTCTCCATCAACTTCCTGAATTCAGCTGTTAGGCTAGGATTCATGGAGCCGAAGATGATATCGTCGACAAAGATTTGAACGATCATAAGGTGGTTACCTTCCTTTTTACGAAAGAAGGTTGGGTCAACCGAACCTTGTTTGAATTTAGACATCTTTAAAAACTTAGTTAATGTTTCATACCATGCCCTAGGAGCTTGTTTCAGACTATAAACTTCCTTATCCAAGATGTAGCAGTGATTTGGATGCTTTTCATTTTCAAAACCAGGAGGTTGCTCCATGTACACGGTTTCTTCAAGTTTCCCATTCAGAAAGGCACACTTCACATCCATCTGGTAGACCTCAAAGTTCTTGTGTGCAACATAGGCAAGAAATATTCGAACGGATTCCAACCTTGCAACCGGAGCAAATGTCTCTTCGTAATCGATTCCTTCGTCCTGGCAATATCCTTTCACCACTAGTCGAGCCTTATTCCGGATCACATTTCCCTCCTTGTCCATTTTGTTTCTAAACACCCATTTGAGACCGACAACCAAGGCATCTTTTGGTGTTGGAATGAGTCTCCAGACCTTATTTCTTTCGAACTCATTGAGTTCGTCTTGCATTGCCTGAACCTAATCAGAATGATCAAGAGCAGTATTGACGGTCTTCGGCTCTATTTTTGAGATGAATGAATTAAACATGCATAATTCTACTTTGGAGAATATAGCAGTTTGCTCCGCCTTCAGTTGTGATCGAGTTAGAACCTTTTCTGATGTATCACCCACTATTTGAGATATAGGATGATCTCTGGTCCATTTGGTGAGAGGAGGATAATTTGGATCATAAGTGGGATCCAATTCAGCATTTACCACTTCTTCTAACTCTGATTGAATATCATCATCATAATGCATACTGGAATTCTCCCCCTCGACAGATGATGAAACATTTGGATGTGAACCAAAAAAACTTTCTTCTACTGGGCTTTCGGGCTGTTACGGACTTTCGGTTGCTACAGGACTTTCGGGTGCAACCGGGCTTTCGATTCTGGCTGAGCTTTTGGTTCCATCAAAGATTGGATTCTCCCCCTGGCCATGAGCATTATTGTCAATTGAAAATGATGGACCCTCCTCCTCGAAATGTGAGTCCTGTCGATCTGAAGAGAATTGATTCTCCCCCTCGACTGAAGTATTTCTCTGAGGAGGTTCGTCTCTAACTGATTCTTCTTCTGCCATTTTTTTGGCTGCGTCTTCGATAATCTTCTTAAAGTGATCCACCTTGTTGTATTCTGCCATGGCTTCAGAGTGAATAGCCTTCTCAGGTTCACCAAATAAATCCATGAACTGGTCAAAAAAATCGATGATTGAGGCTGTGACCTGACCGGTTTGAGAGAAAATCTCTCCAATTGCCCCTTCGGTAGACTTCAACTTCTTGACGTAATTGTCATCGAACGTCACATAATAAGTTTCTTCAATTCGTTTAGAAAGCTTATTCAGAACCCTGTACGCCTTTGAAGTAATAGAATATCCTAGAAAGATGCCTTCATCGGGTTTGACATCGAATTTGTTGCGATGCTCTTTGGAGTTGAAAATGAAGCACCTCGAGCCGAACACATGAAAGAACTTGACATTTGCTTCCTGTTGTTAAGAATCTCATAGGGGGTGAAAGAGAAACGCTTGTTGAGATAAGATCTGTTTTGAGTGAAACAAGCTGCAGCAATGGCGTCTGCCCAGAAATATAGAGGAAGGGAGGCAAAACTCAGCATGGTTCGTTCCGACTCACACAGGGATTGGTTTCGCCTTTCGACAATTCCATTCTGTTGAGGTGTATAGGGGGCTGAGAAGTTGTGACTGGTGCCTTTTTCTGCTAAGAAATCTTCGAATTCTTTGTTCTTGAATTCCAGTCCATTGTCGCTCCTGATGTTTCGAATGACTTTTCTCAGTTGCACTTCGACCTGCTTGATAAAGATCTTCAGCTTGGGAGTCGCCTCAGATTTGTGCTTTAGAAAGAACACCCAAGTAAACCGTGAGAAGTCATCAATAATAACAAGGATGAACTTGTTACCGCCAACGCTCTCGATTGATGATGGACCACATAAGTCGATGTGAAGCAACTCAAGTGGTTCAACAACTTTGGTGTTTATGGTTGTTGGGTGACTTTGGCGACTTTGTTTCCCCATTTCACAAGCAGCACGTAAGTATTCTCGATCGAACTTAAGTAGTGGAAGACCCCGAACATGATCACCGATGACTAGCTTGTTGATGTCTTTGAAATTGAGGTGTGAGAGCCTTCAGTGCCACAACCAACTTTCGTCTGAATGGGCTTTAGACAATAGACATATGGATGGATTTCCTTTGATTGGGTTGAGATTCAGAGGGAACATTTCACCTCTTCGTTCTGACTTGAGAATAACCTTGTTGGATTTCTTCTCTATTATCTCTGAACATTCGTCATCGAACGAGACTTTGAGACCTGTACCTCCCACCAGTTGAGACACACTGATGAGGTTATGTTGCAACCCCTCTACATAAGCCACCTTCCTGATTGTAAAGTCTCCATTGGTTATCATCCCATAACCCTTTATCGTTCCATAGGAGTTGTTACCAAACTTGACGTTACACCGTTTTGAGGGGACCGAAACTCCCTTAGCTCTTCCTTCCTTCCTGTCATGTGACGTGAGCAGCCACTGTCTATGTACCATTCTTCGTCGAACTGCTCGTCACTTATTACCTACAAAAATTAAGTAGATTTAGGAACCCAAAGTTTCTTGGGTCCTCGTAAGCCTTTTACAGAAACAGGAATAGTAAGAGAAGCATCAACAAGATAAGTTCGTTTTATTAATGTTGTTTTATCTTTCATCTTAATAGTAAACACTTTGATTTTATTGGAGTTAGATTCAAGTGTTTTGGATTTAGGTTCAGGAGTTTGGACTTTAGCTTGCTTTCGGTCTTCATTTGCTGAGGAAATATTAGTTTTTCCTTTCAAATCCTTCGTCGATTGTGAGCTTGGTGTAGGACGAGAATTAGGCTTAGAGGAAGATTGAGAATGAGAAGAATTAGAGGAATAGAAATTAGAATGAGATTCTTTCCTGAGTTGAGGTTCGAAATGACCCTTTCGGTTATGATTTGTTGATGGACCGAAACTGGCTTTTCGGTTGTTGTGGGTTGCTGGACCGAAACTGGGTCTTCTACTGTAAAAGCTTGATGGACCGAACCCTGGTCTTTGTTTGTTGTTTCTTGGTGGACCGAAACCAGGCTTTCGGTTGTTGGTACTTTCAGGACCGAACCTATCCTTCCTGTCTTGTTCTTTCTGTGGCCCGAAAGTCTTCTTTTGGTTCTTTTGATCCAACGGACCGAAGCTCCTTCTATCCTTATTCTCTTCTCCTTTTGGCTTGGAGTTTCTATAAAAGTGAGTATAGTGAGGATTTTGGGAGCGCCAAACTTGCTTTCGCTCTGAGAGATTTTTCTTGTATCTCAGATTCCTCTGCTGCTTTTGATTGTTCACCTATTTCGGTTGTCTGTGAATATTTGCCTTCTGTTTCGGCTTCATAACAACAGGTTCACTTTCCATGGAAGAGGTTTCGCTTGTTGAGGAGACGTATTCCACTAGAACCTCTTTTGTGCCACTGGTACTGGGCACGTCAAAGTTGCTAGGTTTATTAACTGGTTCTGCCACATATCTACCTTTGACCTTCCATGATGTTCACTCCAATAAACCAACTGTTTCATCTGCGTTGTCTATTGGTGCAAACCAGAAAAACTCATCACAACTATCTGCATTATCTTCATTCACCAATGCAGTGAGTTCGGCTGTCTGATGTTCGGTTACTCCTGTGACCTTATAAACCTGATTGGGAGTGGTTCTTACCTTTTGGTATACAACGGCCTTTTCTTTAAGGATTGGGGACTTATTTTTGGACAGACGAGCGAATTCCACAGAATTTTCAAAAATCAAGTTTTTATGGTTTCAGGTTCGCTCCTAATAAACTCTGAACAATCAACCTCATACTCTACAGAGATTTCACTCATGTCATCGTCCTCATTAAGTTCAGATGCATTTTCAACATCAATTTTATTTTCTGAACTTAATTTGGTACTCAATGAGTCAAATTTTTGTATAGTTTTGGCTCTGAGTTTCAATCTATCATTTTCATCCAAAAGGTTCTTAAGCATGTCCTTATGGTCTTTGGACTTTATAAACGATTCAATTTTTTCCAGACCAAACTTATAAGTGGGATTTACATCATCTGAAGATACAACACTTTCACAGTTGTATGCTTCGGCATCGATTTCCTCCTCCTTTAGCTCAAGGAAGGGAAAAATCATGCGATGTATTTTCTGGCCTATTTCACAGTCTAAATGCAGTTGTGTAATGTTAGTATAAAGTCTTTTTGCAATCAAACAAAAAACATTTCTCTATTTTAACAACTTAAGATTGTCTCTTTGCAAATAGATATTTTCATCCCTAGAATTAACCAGCTCCAACTCCTTCTGCTCAATCCACATTCTTTGCTCCTCACTCTTGGATGACACCCTGCTTATTTGGTCAGTCAGATTAGAATTCGTGACTCTTGTTTGAGTTAAACAACTATCTAGATTTGAAATTCTTGAATTCAAGTTAATTAATTCTTTTTCATATGATGTTTGTGGAATTTTAAATGAAACAAAAATGGATTGTACCTTCTTGATCAGTTCATCAAGTTCACTGATATGCACACTGAGAGGCTTCGCTATAAAGCACACGTCCTCTCGCACCTTAGCCACTTCGTTTCCACCATCAGTGTTGTATCTCCTCATCTGGGATACATCTGTCACCATCAAACATCTTCCACTAGCATCACCACTCTTTGCCACATAAGCCTTTCCATGAGTAGGCTTTCTCACTTCATCATCTTCTGATTCGGTCGACCACACATGTACACCACCGAACTTATCATCATCTACCGAACCCTGCACAACTAGAGCATTCATAGAGGGATTAGTAGCAGCTTTCTTCCTTTTAATCTCCTCCAGTCTTTTCAGGAGACTTGCTTCTTCATCCTTCTCCTCATCTTTCTCTGCCATTTTCTTCAACACGCAATCTTTTGCGTAGTGATTTTTCCCTCCACAGTAAAAACAGCTGACACCAGAATCAGCTTCACCCTTCGCTTCTTTCTTTGGTTCTTCAACTTTCGGCTCCTCTTTCACTTTTTCAGAGCTGTAGCTTCCCTGCCAATTTCGGTTCTTGTTGGTAGGGAACTTCTTCTTGATGAACCTCCTGGGATTTGACACCATCATTGCATAATCTTTAGATGTCAGATCGTAGTCTCCCAGATTCAGATCTTCTTCTTCTTCTTCTGCTGCGCTCTTACCTTTAGACAAAAGGGCCAAAGACCCCATGTTTGAAACCACGCTCTTCTCTTGCAGCACAATCTTTTCCTGGCATTTTAGAATCTCCACTAGTTTTGCCAAAGAATATGATTTGAACTGCTCATGTGCTTTAACCATCGACACAACCGCCCTCCATTCGGGTCTTAGGCCATTTAAGAAAGTGACCTTCTGTTCGATGAGCTTTCTTTCTATGTCATGTTTGATCATCTTACTGAGATGATGATTGAACCGATCGAACGTTTGTGTAACAACCTCCTCTGGCTTCTGCTTGAACTCTCCAAATTCGGAGACAAGTAGGGTCTGAATCGAGTGCTCCAGATCTTCATCTGTGGAATACAGCTCTCACAGCTGATCCCATATTTCCTTTGTTGTACCACATGAACTTACTAACCAAAACGTGTCGGATTGAAGTGCGAATCAAATTAGTCTCAATGCCTTAATGTTGCATTGGAACTTCTCCTTTTCGTCCTGAGCGACGTCCTTCACATCTTTTAATAGATCATTGTACTCCTTCTGAGTTTTAATGATTTTTGAAGTGTTTGAGTGAGCGAAGGGGCCAACTGTTATTGCTTCCCATATCAGATACCCGTTATCTTCCGATCCAATAACGTAATCTTCAAAATGATGCGTCCACACTTCATAGTCTTGCGTGTAGAGGATTGGGATCTTGGTTGTAGATCCGATGCTGTTAAAGATGTTGATGGGATTTGATTGAGAATCGTCCATGCTTGATCGTTTAACCTGTTATAAGATCAGACTTTGTAATACATAATATTAGGGTAAGATTAATAATTAATGAGATACGTCAATTATGGAGTGACGGCTCAATAAATATCAATGAATGCGGAATGAACCCTAATCACTTCTTTGACATAAGAGATGTGTATGAATTACACAGCCTCCTTCTCTGATACCAATCGATGAGTTGAAAAACTCTTTGATCGTTTAGATCTTACACAGGTTAATCAGAATAATGCAAACAAAATAACAAACAAGAGAATGAATCAATAATGAGCTGAATGATTCAATAGATTCACGCCTCAGCAGAACTCGATGAAGAACTTCCACTGTAGACGCTTTTAGGGTTACAATCGATAAAAATAATGATCACCTTGAATGATCGACTAAACAGCTACGTACAAAGATGCATGCAAGCATCTATAAATACTAACCCTAATAATTAAATCAGGGATGGACAGGCCCAATCCGGATACAAAACTGGGCTAAGGACCGAGCCCAAGACGCAAAATATAATGGACCCAAATATATATATATATATATATATATATATATATATATATATATATATATATATATATATATATATATCCTTGTGTGTAGCATGTTGGCATGTTGGAGTGACCTGTTAGATTAGTAGATCTGTATGATTATGTTTTTTGTTGTTTATTGTTTATTTGTTTGCATATATCGACATATTGTCGTTGGTTCGGTTGAGGCGATCCTGCTTTGTTTTGTAGGATAAGATACCCGGGCACACTATAGGCCTTGCGAGGCGGTCCAGGTAGGCTATAGGCTTTGCGAGGCGGTACAGTCAGGTTGTAGGCCCAAGGGAGTGGTCCAATTATTGTAGGCCTTGCGAGACGGTCCATGCACACTGTAGGCTCACGTGTGCATGCATTGTATCTGTATTGTTTTGTGGGGTATTTTAGGAAAACTCACTAAGCTTTAGCATACAGTTGTGGATTTAAATGTTTTTAGGTAATTTAGATGATCGGGGTAAGGTGAAGGTTTGATCGTATACATCATCCTGTGTATTTTTATGTGGAGAGATGTTTTTTGATACTTTGATTTTATTACTATGTTTTGGAAGCAATGTTGATTCACTTATGGTTTTATGAAAATGCTTTTGATAAATTAAAAATTATTACTATGGTTTTTGGAGCCTTACAAGTTTGTATCGGAGCCCTAGTTCGAGAGATTTGGATAAACACTTATGTGATTGTAGAGTCAAACTATGGATATGCAAAAGCACTTTTTCATTAATAATTTCTAAATAACTAAAAGAGAGGATGCGATATGCATAATCAGGTGGGGTTCAAGGAAAAAGTTATTCCCTAAGGTACCTACACTTGTTATGTGTATATCGATGATACGTTAGAGTTGCACGCTAGTTTATAGGACATGGATCTGTAGGAATTGCGTGATAGAATTGCCTAATTTATGATGTCTGGTAGCATAAGGGGTTCTCGATATGCTATATGAAATTGACATTATAACTATAGTGGTTTAGTGTATGTATCATGATTGTACATAACTAAGATTTTATAGCCTGGGAATTCTTGATTTAACCTTATTTCCTATTCCTTGTCTGGTTATGGGCTTAGGGTAGAATCAATTATTTGACTATCTACCGAATTCAAAATTATGTATGATTAGTATACACAAGGCGACTGTAAAGTTAGTGAAGGTTTCATGAGTTGGGTGTGATTGTTAGTGAGCCAGCAAAAGTAAGGAATTTATAGCTACTCTTGAGAGAGTGGATATAAGATTTATGTGTATCTTAATTGCTTTAGGCCTAGTAGCCAAGAAATTCATGGTGATCCTCCAAGACAAATACAAGTAGGTGTAGAAGGTAGTGTGGGCCCGTACTACTTGAAGTATAGGACTCGTACGCGTATTAAGTCATGAGTTTTGAGGACCGAGTGATCGAGTAGTGATGTGTTAGAGTAGAATGTGTCCCGGTTTATTTTTCAGTATGGTGACTACGAGAGGTTCAAGATCAGGTCATGATTGACCGGAGATGCCAAATTTCGGTGACAATAAGATCTGTGAGTTGATAACTACTCATGTGACTTAGGTAGCCAGGGAGGCGATATCGGAGGTGTTTGGATCTATCAAGACCACTATGATTGAGATGTTCGATGAGTATTATGATGTCTTCATTGAGATTGCTTCTACCACAACCACTGCAGCCATGGCGATTGCATCACTTCAAGGAGGATGTTCTATGTAGTACCAAGAGTTTACCAACACGAAGCCCCCCGATTTCGACATGATCAAGGAACCGATAGTTTCTATGAGATGGATATCTGATTTCGAGGGGTGTTTTTATAAATGTTATTGTCTAGAGAACTTGTAACGCCTGTGCTTCTAGGCTTGCCATTTTTAGCAATGTAATAGTCTAGGTTAATCTTTGTAACCCATTTGAAATAATAAGAATGTATTATTTGCGAATTATGTGTTTTATACTTATATGCTTAATTATGTGATTTGATTTAATCAAAAATAAAAATAAGCATAAAAATGAAATGTTATATAAACCCGATATCGATGCACGAAGATGTAGTGGTTGAGACGAGGTTTCCGAAAATATAAAGAATGCTGAAATCGGAGTTATAACGAAGAAGTTATGACCTGTTGAAATTTCGCGACAAAACCGGTGTGGCACAACGTGACGTAAATAGTGAATTTACGAAGGAGTGATATTTAGCCTTAGTGATCAACACCAAAGACGTAGATAATGTTGAACCGCGAGCGTGCAAAAAAAAGAATGCCTTAATCTGACTTTGTATGAGGAAGTTATGATTTTTCAAAGTTTCAACTTAGTAGCAGACATCCCAAAAGTTCGAATTAAGATCGAGCGAGTTTTAGCTGAAACTTTCTAAATGAGAATCGAAGATCTCATCGATGGTAGCACAACGACAGAAAGAGGGACGAAAGCGGACGTCAGACGAAGAAGTTATGAATTTCTAACGAAGTTTTTCTGTCCCGACCTACTAAAAATAAATAATAAAAATAAATTCAAAATTAGCCGACGTTGTTTAAATGAAAGTTGTAGAGTATGGTCTGATCTACGCGTGGATATAAAGAACGTCGAAAACAGAGCTCATATGTGAAAGTTACGCAATTTAGAAGTTTGACGAGTCAAATTACGCCGAGTGTAATTTGAGTACGCCCAGCGTACTCGGATGAGTGCAAGTTGCCTGACCAATACTTGAGTGCCACTAAGTGACGCATGCAGTGACGTCAAAGTACGCCCAACGTAACCAAGATTACGCCCAGCGTACTTGGAGTTACGCCCAGCGTAACCCCATACCCAACACCCTATAAATAGAAACCGAAATCAACCATTTTTCCTTGCCATTTTTCTTTCTCTCTCTCTAGTTTTTGCCTTGGTTTGCATGCCAATTATATGCCGAAGCCCCGGTATCATTCCCGAGTCCCGAAGCAAGTTCTGAAGTCTCGAAGATCTCGAGAAGTGAGATTCCCGAGTCGAAGCTCTGCGGGCGAGGAGCCCGGTTTTTGTAAAGATCTTCCAGATCTACCGAAGAATACTACTTCTACAAGTCGTAGTGCTGTCCGATCATCTTCTGATCAGGTGAGTGGTAGTCACTTTCTTCTAATGCATAATTATGAAGTATTTTATACGAAATACATGTTGTGTGTATCTTTTGTTGTTATATGTGTGAATGTATATTCACTTTCTTCTATCTCATAGATATGATTTATTCTCGATGAAATACGTGTTATGTGTATGTGTCTCATATGTTGTTTGGAATATGTATTGAATGAGAATGCTATACAGGTTTTAAACTATGTATAAAAATATATATTTTTATCTACAAATATGTTGGGCAGAACATGGGTAGATAGTTGATGTGTGATAAACATATGTGATGCCTCGATGTTGTTGTTGTTGATCTAGTTATTCAGTAGAGTATGGATAACGACAACAGACTCTTTCTAGACAGTCTTGTGGAATGCAAACAGGCTCATAACCTGTAGGTGTTTTGAACGATATGTTCACCGGTGTACTCTATCCACCACATGGTTACCTTTAGGACACTTATTATTGAGGAAGCCCCTCTGCAGTAATGTCTGTCCCGATGAAAATCCTAGATTAGGTCCCTTGAGATAGATGTTGTTTTAGGGACGTAAAGTGAGGATAACGGGAATGGGTAATCGGCTGATTGTTGATTGGTAAAAGTAAATATAATTATTTATTGCGGGTTGAAAACCCTATATGCTCACCAGGCTCCCAAGCCCACCCCACTCAGTTTATTTGTATTACCGGAAGTGGGAAAGGGCATAAGATGGATGAATCATCAAGTTGTTTTGTTTACAAGTCTGTATATGTATATATTTGTTGAATGACATGTAATGTTATCGTTTATGCTTTATAGTCTGTATTGGAACATGACATCCCGATTTTTGATTATGAAATGAAATTATATTTCTTTATGAAATGTTTTGATAAAATCTATTTTATCATGTTTTGTTTTTGGGAACAAATTCCACAACTCTTTTAAATGAAAAGAATCTACTTTGAAAATGTTTAAAAAGCATAAATGAAACTGGTCTTTTCTGGCCGAGATTTTGGGGATGTCACAGAACTAGAAGGTGAAGTTTTCAGTAAACCTTCTTCGCCTAGGGGCGAAGGACTGGTGGAAGTTTACCACTCAGTGTCTTTCTATTAGGGAGTGGGTTGCGATGACATGGGAGTAGTTCAGTGACATGTTTCATGCTGAGTATGTTCCATTGGTGGTGTGTGTGTACATGAGAGAGAGAGAGAGAGAGTGATAGATAGATAGATAGATAGAGAGAGAGAGAGAGAGAGATCAGCTTAGGAGTATCTATCGTTAAAATAGGAGACAAAATCAGTGACAAAGATCACAAAGACGTTCACCGAGAGAGCCCTATTTTGCCCCGAGTATGCTACTGCGCAGTATGTTCAGATGTCACGATACTTTAGTATGCTCAAGACTGAAATTCAGGAGTTTGTATCGACTAAACAATATCTTTCCCTTTTAGAGCTGTATCCATTTGCATGGTGGAGTGGGATTGAGATTGAGTTGCAAACGAAGGAGAAGAGGTAGGCTCCATTTCAGATTCAGTCAGCGGCTAAGAGGTTCAAGCCTACTGATTCCTGATCTGGAGGACAGAGAGACCGCACTTATGGTAAGTGCGGGAAGGTACATGATGGTGTATTTTAATCAACGAATTTGTTCCATAAATGTGGTAATGAGGGCCATTTTTCCAGAGATTGTCGACAACATCAGCAACCCCCGTAATAGGGCACTTGAATTTGTTATCACTATAATCAAGTTGGCCATATCAAGGCCAACTATCCATTTCTTACTGCTAGGCCCATGCAGGCATCGACTCTTACTACTCTCTGGATCATTCATGGCCGATAGGCAAGGGTTGAGGCCCTGAAGGCCAGGGGTTGTGGGTTGTAGTTGACTGCAAATGAGGCCAGGGAAGTGCCTGACGTTGTTAGTAGTATGTATTAATTTATAATTCTATCAAGTTAAATTTCTGTATGCTGATGTTTATGTTCTTGATAGGTACCTTCTTAATGACTTCATTGCATGCTCTTGTTCTTTTCGAATCAGATGCAATTCGGTATTTTGTGTCTCAATCTTTTAATAGAGATTTTTATATGACCCTCGGGGAGTTGTAGTGTTTGTTACGAGTTTCCATCACCAGCGAACTCATGGTTTCTGCTTTGAGCGTTTTCCAGGGTTATACTGTGGAGACTTTTAGGATGGCCAACCTATTTGACCTGTTTCCCATCCCTATAGGAGATGTTTCCATGATCGTGGGGATGGTTTGGCTAAGAATATTTTGAGCCGTGATTGATTGTGAGAGGCAGCTTGTGGTGGTTTGACCCCCAAGTAAGGGAGAACTAGTCATTTATGACGAGGGTACCAGGGTTGGTTCAACTTTTTGTTTGGCTGCCAAGGCTAGGCTGTATGTCGAGTATGAATTTTCAGGATATCTCACATTTATGGTTGACACTCAAGATGCTGGGAAAGAAGTTTGTTTCAGATGTGCTAGTGGTTAGGGAGTTTCTAGATCTTTTCCCCAAGGATTTACCCGATGTGCCTCTTATGAGGCAAGTGGAGTTTAGGATCGATTTGATCCCTGGTGCGACCTTGATTGCTAAGGTTTTGAATCACCCCGCACCACCAGAGATGCATGACTTTTATTCTCAACTCTTGGAGCTATTGTGCTAGCGGTTTATCTAATTGAATAGTTTACCCTCGGGAGCATCGATTATTTGTGGAGAAGGATAGTTTTCATCGAATGAGCGTTGTTTACCGGGAGTTGAATAAGTTGATGGTGAAGAAGCATTACCTATTTATGAGGATTGATGCTTTTTTCGATTAGTTGCAGTGTGCGTCTTGGATCTCTAAGAATGATTTGATGTCGAATTACCACCATATGAGAGTCAGAGATGAGGATGTATAGAAGACAACTTTTCGAACTCGATATGGTCACTGTGAGTTATTGGTGATGTTGTTTCGAGTCACCAATACACCTGAAACGTTATAGATTTGATGAATCGGGTATGCAGGCTGATGCTCGAACGGTCGGTTATTGTGTCCGTGAATGATATTATGGCCTACTTCTAGACCAGGGCATAACATGAGGAGAACCTGTGATAATTAATTAGAGTGTTGAGGAAGGAGAGGTTATATGGTATGTTCTTGAAGTGTAGGTTCTGGTTGCGAGAGGTCCTATTCTTAGGGCACCTCATCATTAGGAATGGGTTTTTGGTCGATCCTACCAAGATTAAGGCAGTTATGCAGTGGGAGATCCCAAGGTCTCCATATGAGATCCAATGTTTTATTGGGTTGGAAGGTTACTATCAGAGGTTTATCTAGGATTTCTCTAAGATTACAAATCCTTTTACATATTTGAGACTCTAAGACAGAGATTATGTGATGCCCCCGGTATTGACCATTCTAAAGGGTGTTGAGGATTTTGTGGTATATTGTGATACTTTGATCATAGGTTTGGGGGGTGGGGGCTCATGCAGCATGGCAGAGTGATTATGTATGCTTCTATGGCAGCTTAATCCTCATGAGTTTAGGTATCCAACACACAATTTGGTGTTGGGGGCGGTGGTGTTTGTCCTCAAAATTGGGTGACACTATCTTTATGGGGTTTGTTGTACCGATTACATGAAACACAAGAGCCTGTGATATCTTATGGATCATCCGGAAACGAATATGATGCAATGTAGATGGCTTGACATGGTCAAGTATTATGATTGTCAAATACTTTAACATGCAGGGAAAGCCAATATGGTCGTTGATGCCTTGAGATGCAAGGAGGCTAGTGCCCTATTCGAGGATTATGTTTGACGATGACCATTGTTTCACTGCTTCTGGATTTTATCAAGCATGCTTAGGTTGAGGAATCAAGATGAAGAACTAGAAGAAAGAGAAGATCAAGGGAAATATTGATAGATTCACCAATGAGAATCGATGAGTGTTGACCCAGTGTGGACGATTATGCGTTCCAGTTTCTGGTGGATTCCGTTAGAGATCGTTAGAGGTGGCGTATAAGTCTAGGTTCTCGATTCACCTTAGAGCCATGAAGATATATCAAGACTTGAGACTTAGCTACTGGTGGCCTTGCATGAAGATAGATATAGCTTGGTATGTGGAGATATATTTGACCAGTCGGAAGGTCAAGTCTGAGCACTAGAGACCGTACGACAAGTTACAGCCCTTGGAGATTCTCATGTAGAAATGGGAGAAGATGACCATGGATGTCGTCACAAACCTGCCAAGGAAAACTAAGGGATTTGAAGCCATATTGGTGATTGTTGACTGCCTGAACAAGAGTGCCTACTTCCTCACTATTTGGTAGAGTTCTTCGGCCGAGAAATTTACCAATATTTATGTGTGCAAGATCGTTGCTTGCCATGGTGTACATAATTCCATTGTATATGATCGAAATGGCAGATTGACTTCCCAGTTTTAGGACAATTTTCGTGAGGATTTAGGTACTTGATTGCACTATAGCAGTGTTTATCAACGGTAGACAGATGGGTAGAATGAGTGGACTAGCTAGACGTTCGAGGATATGTTGAGGACTTGCATTATAAATTTTGGTGGGAGCTAGGACTCCTACCTCCCCTTAGCAGAGTTTTCATGCAACAACAACTATAATTCCAACATTAGTGCACCTCCATATGAGCTTCTGTATGGGAGGAAGTGTCATCTCTAGTTTGTTGGGGAGAGGTCGACCATAGGGTCACGGGGAGGACTGAGATGGTACTCCAAATGACATAGCTTATCCAATAGATTATATAAAGGTTACAAACAACATAAAGTCAACAGAAGAGTTACGCTGATAGGAGACTGTCCGAGTTGGAGTTTCAGGTTGGGGAGATGGTTATGCTGAAGGTATCACCATGGAAAGGCGTTATACGCTTTAGAAAGCGGGGAAAGTTAGGCCCCCAATTTATAACACCTTTTCGAGTAGTAGGTAGGGTGGTCAAGGTGGTCTAGCGATTGGATTTGGCAGAGGATCTTAGTCATATTCATAACACCTTTCATGTATCTCAGCTTCGGAAGTACTTGGTTGATGATTCGATGGTACTTTCGTTGGACGATATTCAAGTCGATGAGCGCCTAAATTACGTGGAGAGAATGGTTCCGATTTTGGACAACAGGTCGAAGGCCTTGTACAACAAGGTGATGCCCTTAGTTAAGGTGAAGTGTCAACATTAGAAGTGTTCCAAGTGAACTTGGGAGCCCGAGTTGGAGATGTGCGAGCACTACCCATATCTTTTTGTAGCTGAGGATTCCAAGGACGAAATCTAGTTCAATTGGGGGAGAATTCTAACACCAAGTTCTAGGTTTATACTTCTTTCGTTGTTATGAATTTTCAAGCTCATGGATGGATTTTTGTTGGCCATGACGTGACCATGAGAGTCCCATGACCTGGCAGTGCCCGATGAAAACGTGCGTCTCACTTGTGTGTGTAACACCCGAAATAAGAAAGGTCAAGAAAGGAAGGGAAAACCATAAATTAAAGAGGGTTGACTCGTCAAGTCCAGGGAGGAGCTCGGCGAGTCGGATCGGGATCCGGGTGTAAAGTAAGTGACCGACTCGGCGAGTCGGGAAGTGGACTCGGCGAGTCTGGTCTGGGTTGGGAAACCCTAATTCCGGGACTTGGTACCCTATTTAAGCATCTTATTCTCTTCCCTAAGGCTCATTTGCGGCCCTTATAGTCCATAACCCCAAACCCTAGCCACCATAACCGTTTTTGGAGCAAGATCTACCCTTGGTGAAGTAATTTGGAGCTTGGAAGAGAAGAGATTCATAGTGGTGCAAGAGGAGGCCTTGGATCCATAGTTGGTGGAACTTTTTAGAGCATTTGGAGGTAATGAATCATTATCCTTGGCTTTCTCCTTTCTAGGTACATCTTTCATGGAGTTTTAGGGTTTCTTTGAGAGTATGTGATGAGAAGTGGGTGCACAAGTAAGATATGGAGTTGAAACTCCAGATCTGAGCTCTATTTGGACAAAAGATGCAGAAATCCCTGTTAGTTGCTATGCAAAAGCCATTCCCCATGAGTTTAGTTCCTTTCTAGCTTGTTTTGGTATTAAGAGACAAGAAGCACGTAAAGGTAGCAACTTTATGTTGCTAATGGACTATAGGAACCCAGATCTATTATTTGGAGCAAAGGAGTAGCTCTGTGACTCGAGATCATGAGAATACACGAAAGGAATCAGCGAGTCTGGGTGATGAATCGGCGAGTCAGGCTAGATACCAGACGTAAATCGCGTAGCAACTCGGCGAGTCACATGGGTGGACTCGACGAGTTGGATGAAGATAGGCAGGAACTCGACAAGTTGGAAGAACAACCCAGCGAGTCTGTTGAAGATTGACTTGGACTCAGCGAGCCTGTTCTTGGACTCGGAGAGTCAATTCGCGAAACCCCAAACCCTTCTAGTTAAGACTCAGATCAGTGAGTTGAGTGAAGACTCAGTGAGTTGGACAGGACCGAACTTGGAAATCAGTAGACTGGGCGAGTCATGGAGTGACTCGGCGAGTCGAGTCGCGAATGAAAGGGGTTTCTAAGCTTATGAAATCGGCGAGTCAGTAGGATGACTCGACGAGTAGGGTCAACCTGGAAGGTTGACTGTCATCAGGACTTTGACTTTGACCAGAGTTGAATTAGTTGACTTTTGGAGGAGAGTCAGACTAAGTGTCATATTGATATTGGTAGCTCGGAGAGCTAGAGGAGCAGCGACTCAGTGGGTTGTCAGTTAGCATCCAGAGGGTTATCAGCAGAGCTCAGTAGTTCAGGTGAATTTCCTTCCAGTATGAACGCGTCTAAGGCCACAATGCCGGCCCGTCTAGCTAGCAGTAGTTTCCAGACTTCGGTCCGATGCAATAGTTAGTATGTTTGATGCCTTCATGGCTAAGACAGGATTTGTGTGTTATGTGTTCCGGGCTACGGCTCGATGCAGTAGGCAGTTTATGTGTTCATGCAAGTGGATATGTTTATGCTATGCTAAGTTCAGTCAGTTTCCGGATTTCGGTCCGATGCAGGGGCAAGGCCCCAGTTAGTCCGGACTGCGGTCCGATGTAGGGGACAAGGTCCCAGTAAGTTTCCGGACTTTGGTCCGATACAGGGGGCAAGGCCGCAGTTAGTCCGGAGTTCGGTCTGATGCAGGGGACAAGGTCGCATTTAGTTTCTAGACTTTGGTCCGATGTAGGGGGCAAGGCCCCAGTTAGTCAGGACCTCGGTCTAATGCAGTGGGCAAGGCCCAGTATGTGCTTTATATATTTGTATGGTATGTGGTAGTTTGGGGGAGCTCACTAAGCTTCGTGCTTACGGTTTTCAGTTTTTGGTTTCAGGTACTCAGTTTTCAAAAGAGGATCCCGGAGAGGTTGCAGTACACACACCATAGTCAGTTATCCTGGGAATGTTTTACTCTGATAATAAGATTATGTTTTGAATTGATACTCGGAAACTAGGTTATGACTTATCATACGGTTTTTATAAATACGGTTTTAGTAATGTTTTAAAAGAAATTTTTAGTCGTGATTTTGGGTGGTTACAAGTTGGTATCAGAGCCTTGGTTTGAGGGATTCAGACACACTTGAGAGTGTGTCTGGACTCAAACTAAGGGAGCGGTAAAAAGGTTTTCAAAAGAAAAACATTTTTGAAAAGAATTTTGGTAAAAGGAGTTGAGAAAAGAAAAAAGTTTTAGAAAAAGCGAAAGGAATATTTAGAAAGAAAATAACTTGAAAACAGAAAAAGGGTGTGGTGCATGCAATCAGCCGAGCTAAAGTAAGTACTCCCAAATTACCCATACAAGTTTATGATCATCAGTTTCATTTTCAGTTTTAGTTCCAGTTTCAGTTTCAGTTTCGGTTTCAGTTTTAGTTCCAGTTTCAGTTTTAGTAGAACAACAAGCTAGTATAGGACTAAGGATCTAGGAGGATTCCTTATGTGCCTGCTTTATGTGTGTCAGCTTGATAAGAATTGCATGCTAGTATTGAGTAGACAGTAGTAGGATAGCCTGTGTAGGTTATGCCTTATAGGATGACCTTAGCATTGTATGCTAATACATTTTCTTGTTATGAGAATAGATTTCCATGAGTATGTTTCCTTTATCCGAATGCTGCTTGCTTTGTGCTTTGTGGGACTCTGAGTGATGGGAGTTAGCCATTAGGTGAATACGTCACATCACATGTGATCGGCGTTGAATAATCACAGAGTGCCGGATTTGGCCCTACTGTGAAGCTCTCGTTTGAGTCTAACAGTTGTAGGGATGAGTCTTTTACTCGAAGGATTATCCGAGCCTCATTGCATGTGATGGTATTTAGGTGGTGGATAATTAGCATTACAAGGAGGCCTACAGCAATTGAGGACTGGTGTGGGTGGAATCAGAAGTTCCCTAGGGAAAGCCTAGGTAGGTAGTAGCAGAGATCAGTAGCAGTAGAGTGACTTGGTGGAGTTGAGGTAACTCTTGAGGAAAGTACAGATAGATGTGGAAGGTAGTATGGGCCCGTACTACTAAAAGCAGAGGATCCGTACTCGAATGAAGAGGGCCAAGACAAGACCAGCGAACTTTTAGAGTGTGTGAGATATCCCACAGCAGCGGTGACATTGCGCAAGTTACCAGTTAGCAGTTCAGGTACCGGGGAGGGATCTGGCTCGGGCTCAGGAGCCGGGCAGCTTGATTATCAGAAGAGGGATTTGATTTCCGCAGAGATTATGCGCAACATCATTGATTAGACTCCAGTAATTTTCGGCTCGGTTAGAGAGGCCATCGTGGAGCTTATGGACATTCATCTTGAGGCCTTTAGGGCTGGGATAGTTTCAGGACAGATTGGGGCTCGTCTAGATCCCGATTCTTATGGAGTTTAGGGATCCATCAGGGAGGTAGATCCCATTTCTAGTTTTTGCCATCAGGGGACAGGAGTGAGTAGGGCACACTGTCTCCAAGAGAGACCTCTGCATGATTGGATAGTTGAGGAGGTTTCGCGAGCCATTTGTGAGGATCTGCCCGACATGGTCGTGAGGATCACATATAGGTTGACCGCGAAGCTCCAGGATCAGACAGCTGTTGTTCAGACGATGGATGGGGTCGATGAGGTAACGCAAGAGCGAGAGACGGGCAGGGAATCGGAAAGGAAGAGGAAAACGGATGAGACTCAGGTAGCCACAGGTTCGGGCAAGAGGCCCAAGGGGTCGGATTTGATATCGAGGGACTATCAGAGCCGCAGTCGATGCGGGAAGTGTGGTAGGGCGCACAAGGGTGCGTACAGGCGTAGAAGTGGTGGCGATGCTGGATGTTTCAAGTGCGGCCGGATTGGCCATTTTAGTGGAGATTGTACTGTTACCATCGCCTAGGAACTTGACTCGATATGTTTCCATTGCAGTCGGAGGGGCCACAAGAAGGCCCACTCTGCGAGTTTGTATAAAGCATAGCAGGTGATAGCTCCTGCCCCTATGACTTCGAATACCACCAGCGGTTGCTGGGGCCGGGCAAGGGCGCCCACGGGTCGGAGCAGAGTATTCTGGATGATTTCAACAAGGATTCGTGCAACACTGGATGTTGGCGGTACGTATCTTTTACCTTCCTGTCAATTATTATTCATGATATTATTGTTATGTTGCTGCATTGATATCAATAGGCATATGTGTTGGGGTATTATATTACCTGCTTGTGACGGAGTTTTATGCCATCTGCATACCTTGGAATTAGAATGGAAAATTGGAGGTCGTCTCCTCTAGATCAGGTTACCTCAGATGCCGTGACTGTAGCATGTATGTGTAATAATCAATAATGCCTCACTACTTTCAAAAGGTGTCATTTGGGATTGATCAGTTAAATCTTTAGTAGTGACAATTTAGAGCTTCTAGTGAGGTGGCCAACGGACAGTAGGGAAGTGGGTTGGGGATGTGCACCCTAAACGCAGGTTCTCAGGATGTAGTCCCTAAAGAAAATATAGTTAAGAATTGAAGGGTGCTCAGTTAGATAGCAAGAATGGTTCGGATCTGGTAAAAGTTAGTTGGAGCACCGACAGAGGTAAACGTTGGCGGACAGCAGATCGCCCTTTTAATGGAAGGAAGGTTAGGGAATCCTTTCGACCAGTGAGCAGTAAGGAGTTAGCCGAATCCAAGTGGGGGAGAACCCTTCGAGTATACAAGGGTAAGAGCACGCAGACCCAAAATGAGTACACGACCTTGGAGAAGAAAAGATAGTAGTGCAGCGATTGATGGATTGAGGAGTTCAGGATTGGGAGTTTGAGGAACTTCCCAACAGTTGGTTCCTGTAATCAAGATGGTTAGTAGCTGGTTGGGAATCCAGGATTGGAGGAACGCCTGTAGGAATCTAGTGAGTCGGAATGAGGATCTTGAGAACGGTTAGCAAGAGATGCTTTCGTGTTAGTAGTCAGTGGCAGAGACGGCATGCAGGGTTATGTGGATTTAGGAGTTGGGGGTTTGGAAACTTCCCAACGATAGTTTCATGTATCTGGATTAGTAGACGGTTGGTTTTGGAACCAAGCCGAAGAATTCCCCGACGGAACGCTAAGTGTATCAAGGATATAAGATGTCAAGGTTGATGCAGCATTCGATGACTGAGGGCTGGTTTTGAGAAATCAGGATGAGGAATCACTAGCAGGACTAGGGATCGTCAGAAGGTCCTCGGAATAGTAGTTAGTAAACCAGTCAGATAGTAGTAGAGTGTTGTAAGTCTGCGGGAGTAGCCGTAGCATTCACTATTAGTCAGATAGTAGTAGTATCGTAAGTCTGTGGGGGTAGCCGTAGCATTAACTAGCAGTCAGAGAGTAGTAGTGTTGTAAATATTTAGGGGTAGCCGTAGCATTCACTAGAAGTCAGATAGTAGTAGAGTGTTGTAAGTCTGCGGATGTAGCCGTAGCATTCGTCAGATTAGTAGATAGTATGAGCGCGTTGTTTGGACGCGGGGGAAACAGTAGTACTCACTAGTTCGGGTGCAGCAGTGAAGATTTGGGAATCCATGGGTTAGATTTCGGATTTCCCAAATGGTTCAGTTATGGTTAAGCCGGCGGTTTGACAGTCGGATCGTCACCACAATTTTGAGATCAGGGTAGCAGTGGACCGTTTGGGTTCGTGTATGTTAAGGGCTACCGTTAGTCTGGCAGCCATCATGTTTTTAGTCGTGGAATTGATGATGTGAGGATGTGACGTTTGGACCTGATCGGTAGATCGGGAGGTTGTTAGAGCCACAGTGACAGGATAACTAGTGGAAACTAGTTCCAGAGAAAGATTTCGTTCAGAAGTCGTGGGAGCGACTAAGTGAGGACTCCTTGGACTCCACAGTTGAGTTGTAACTCGGTGTTGCAGATAACCGAAAAATGATTGGAGACTAGTAAGGTCTTGAGATATTTTGGGAAGCAGTCATATAGGCAGTTCGGTGCTTCAGTCAGTTCAGTGTTTCAGGCATGTTTAGTGTTTCATGCAGTTCAGTGTTTCAGGCAGTTCAGTGTTTCAGGCATGTTCAGTGTTTCAGGCATGTTTAGTGTGTCATGCAGTTTAGTGTTTCAGGGAGTTCAGTGTTTCATGCAGTTCAGTGTTTCAGGCAGTTTAGTGTTGTAGGTAGTTCAGTGTTTTGGATAGTTTTAGAGTTATGGACATTATTAGAATTTGTGTTTGAATGCAAGTGCTGACGGTATAGTTGGTTGATTTGGAAATGGCAAGTCCCTCTCAGCAGGATCAGTTGAGTCTTCTGCCAAATATAAGTGATCTGCAAGGATAATTAGGCAGGTAGCCTTTCTTTCAGGATGGAAGACTCAAGTTATTGGAAGTTGAGTAGTCTATTGAGAGATTAGCAGGCTGGTTCCAGCAACATCGATTCAGTATGAGTGACAGAATGGATACAACAGTTATAGATAGTTGAAGTATCTTCAGAAGTTGCTGGAAGCGACTAGGAGATTGCGATGGGGTGTAGTGACCGGTGGGAGTCCGGTAACCCAGATATCGACATATTAGTTGGACCAGGGTGGTCTCAGTGCCTCCGGTAGGCGGATGAGGGGCAACATAAATTTCAGTCAGAGGCAGTAACGACAAGGGAAGTATGGTAAGAGGCAGAAATTTGACAGAGGGTGCTACGCCTCTTACGGCAGGGTTAGATAATCTCAGAGGGGAGGGTTTGACCTTGTTGCGCAGCTCTCATATGAGTCTTAACCGTTGCAGGGGTTTCACTCGAAGGATTATCAGATCCATTCGCTGGGACGGATGATCAACACCAAGTTATGGAAATAAGAAGCATTCAGTATGTACCAGAAGTAGTGACCAACACTGAGAGTGGCTGGAGTCATGGACAAAAGGGTTAAAGTCACCAGGCAGGTTGTTTGAGACGGATTGCAGGTCCGTTGACCATAGAGAACTTCGAGGACGAAGTTTAATTTAAGCTAGGGAGAGTTGTAACACCTGAAATCATAAAGGTCAAGAAAGGAAATGAAAACCATAAGTTAAAGAGGTTCGAATCGTCGAGTCCACGGAGGAACTCGGCGAGTCGGAGCGGGATTCAGGTGTAAAGTAAGTGACCGACTCGACGAGTCGGCAAGTGGACTCGGCGAGTCTGGTCTGGGTTGGGAAACCCTAATTCCGGGACTTGGTACCCTATTTAAGCATCTTATTCTCTTCCCTAGGGCTCATTTGCGGCCCCTATAGTCCAGAAGCCCAAACCCTAGCCACCATAACCGTTTTTGGAGCAAGATCTACCCTTGGTGAAGTAATTTGGAGCTTGGAAGAGAAGATATTCATAGTGGTGCAAGAGGAGGCCTTGGATCCAGAGATGGTGGAAATTTTTAGAGCATTTGGAGGTAATGAATCATTATCCTTGGCTTTCTCCTTTCTAGATCCATCTTTCATGGAGTTTTAGGGTTTCTTTGAGAGTATGTGATGAGAAGTGGGTGCACAAGTTAGACCTGGAGTTGAAACTCCAGATCTGAGCTCTATTTGGACCAAAGATGCCGAAAGCCCTGTTAGTTGCTATGGAAAAGCCATTCCCCATGAGTTAAGTTCCTTTCTAGCTTGGTTTTGGTATTAAGAGACAAGAAGCACGTAACGGAATATAGGAACCCAGATCTATTGTTTGGAGCAAAGGAGTAGCTCTATGAATCGAGATCATAAGAATACACGAAAGGACTCGGCGAGTCTAGGAGCAACTCGGCGAGTCACATGGGTGGACTCGGTGAGTTGGATGAAGATAGGCAGGAACTCAACGAGTTGGAAGAACAACCCGACGAGTTTGTTGAAGATTGCCTTGGACTCGGCGAGTCAAGTCGCGAAACCCGAAACCCTTCTAGTTAAGACTCAGATTAGTGAGTTGAGTGAAGACTCAGTGAGTTGGACAGGATCGAACATGGAAATCAGTAGACTCGACGAGTCATGATCTGACTCGACGAGTCTAGTCGCGAATGAAAGGGGTTTCTGAGCTGATGAACTCGGCGAGTCAGTAGGCTGACTTGGCAAGTAGGGTCAACCTGGAAGGTTGACTGTCACCAGGACTTTGACTTTGACAAGAGTTGACTTAGTTGACTATTGGAGGACTGTCAGACTAAGTGTCATATTGATATTGGTAGCTCGGAGAGCTAGAGGAGCAGCGACTCAGAGGGTTGTTGGTTAGCAGCCAGAGGGTTATCAATAGAGCTCAGCGGTTTAGGTGAGTTTCCTTCCATTAGGAACGGGTCTAAGGTCACAATGCCGGCCCGTCTAGCTAGCAGTAGTTTCCGGACTTCGGTCCGATGCAGTAGTTAGTATGTTTGATGCCTTCGTGGCTCAGACAGGATTTATGTGTTATGTGTTCCGGGCTACGACCCGATGCAGTATGCAGTTTATGTGTTCATGCTAGTGGATATGTTTATGCTATGCTAAGTTCAGTCATTTTACGGATTTCGATCAGATGCAGGGGGAAAGGCCCCAGTTAGTCTGGACTTCGGTCCGATGCAGGGGACAAGGTCCCAGTTAGTTTCCGGACTTTGGTCTGATGCAGGGGGGCAAGGCCCCAGTTAGTCCGAACTTCGGTCCGATGCAGGGGACAAGGTCCCAATCAGTTTTAGGACTTCGGTCCGATGCAGGGGGCAAGGCTCCAGTTAGTCTGGACCTCAGTCCGATGCAGTGGGTAAGGCCCAGTATGTGCTTGATATGTTTGTATGGTATGTGGTAGCTTGGGGGAGCTCACTAGGCTTCGTGCTTACGGTTTTCAGTTTTTGGTTTCAGGTACTCAGTTTTCAAAAGAGGAGCTCGGAGAGGTTGCAATACACACACCATATTCAGTTAGCATGGGAATGTTTTACTCTGATAATAAGATTATGTTTTGAATTGATACTCGGAAACTATGTTATGACTTATCATACGGTTTTTATAAATATGGTTTTAGTAATGTTTTAAAAGAAATTTTTAGTCGTGATTTTGGGTCGTTATAAGTTGGAATCAGAGCCTTGGTTTGAGGGATTCGGACACACTTGAGAGTGTGTCTGGACTCAAACTAAGGGAGCGGTAAAAAGTTTTTCAAAAGAAAAACATTTTTGAAAAGAATTTTGGTAAAAGGAGTTGAGAAAAGAAAAAAGTTTTAGAAAAAGCGAAAGGAATATTTAGAAAGAAAGTAACTTGAAAACAGAAAAAGGGTGTGCTACATGCAATCAGTCGAGCTCAAGTAAGTACTCCCAAACTACCCATACAAGTTTATGATCATCAGTTTCAGTTTAAGTTTTAGTTCCAGTTCCAGTTTCAGTTTCAGTAGAACAACATGCTAGTATAGGACTAAGGATCTAGGATGATGCCGTATGTGCCTGCTTTATATGTTTCAGCTGGATAAGAATTGTATGCTAGTATTGAGTAGACAGTAGTAGGATAACCTGTGTAGGTTATGCCTGATAGTATGAGCTTAGCATTGTATGCTAATACAGTTTCTTGTTATGAGAATAGTTTTGCATGAGTATGTTTCCTTCATCCGAATGCTGCTTGCTTTGTGCTTTGTGGGACTCTGAGTGACAGGAGTTAGCCATTAGGTGAATACGTCACATCACATGTTATCAGCATTGAATAATCACAGAGTGCTGGATTTGGCCCTACTGCGCAGCTCTCGTTTGAGTTTAACAGTTGTAGGGACGAGTGTTTTACTCGAAGGATTATCCGAGGCTCATTGCATGTGTTGGTATTCAGGTGGTGGCTAATTGACATTACAAGGAGGCCTTCAGCAATTGAGGACTGGTTTGGGTGGAGCCAGAAGTTCCCTAGGGAAAGCCTAGGAAGGTAGTAGCAGAGATTAGTAGCAGTAGAGTGACTTGGTGGAGTTGAGGTAACTCTTGAGGAAAGTACGGATAGATGTGGAAGGTAGTATGGGCCCGTACTACTGAAAGCAAAGGATCCGTACTTAAATCAAGAGGGTCGAGACAAGACCAGTGAACTTTTAGAGTGTGTGAGATATCCCTCAGCAGCGGTGTGTATACTGATCAGGAAGTGTTATATTTTCAGCATGGTGACATTGCGCGAGTTACCAGTTAGCAGTTCAGGTACCGGGGAGGGATCTGGCTCGAGCCCTGCAGCCGGGCAGCTTGACGATAGGATGAGGGATTTCATTTCCACAGAGATTATGCACAACATCATTGATCAGACTCCAGTAATTTTCGGCTCGGTTAGAGAGGCCATCGTGGAGCTTATGGATATTCATCTTGAGGCCTTTAGGGTCGGGATAGTTTCAGGACAGATTGGGGCTCATCTAGATCCCGATTCTTATGGAGTTCAGGGATCCATCAGGGAGGGAGATCCCATTTCTAGTTTTTGCCATCAGGGGACAGGAGTGAGTGGGGCACCCTGTCTCTAAGAGAGACCTCTGCATGATTGGATAGTTGAGGAGGTTTCGCGAGCTATTCGCGAGGATCTGCCCGACATGGTCATGAGGATCACTGATAGGTTGACCGCGAAGCTCCAAGATCAGACAGCTGTTGTTTAGACGACGGAAGGGGTTGACGAGGTACTGCAGGAGCGAGCGACGGGCAGGGAGTCAGAACGGAAGAGGAAAACGGATGAGACTCAGGTAGCCACAGGTTCGGGCAAGAGGACGAAGGGGTCGGATTTGAGATCGAGGGACTATCAGAGCCGCAGTCAGTGCGGGAAGTGTGGTAGGGCGCACAAGGGTGCGTGTAGGCGTAGAAGTGGTGGCGATGCTGGATGTTTCAAGTGCGGCTGGATTGGCCATTTTAGCAGAGATTGTACTGTTACCATCGCCCAAGAACTTGACCCGATATGTTTCCATTGCAGTCGGAGGGGCCACAAGAAGGCCCACTGTCCGAGTTTGTATACAGCAGAGCAGGTGATAGCTCCTTCCCCTGTGACTTCGAGTACCACCAACGGTTGCCGGGGCCGGGCAAGGGCGCCCACGGGTCGGAGCAGAGTATTCCGGATGATTTCAACAAGGATTCGTGCAACACTGGATGTTGTGGGTACGTATCTTTTACCTTCCTGTCAATTATTATTCATGATATTATTGTTATGTTGCTGCATTGATATCAATAAGCATATATGTTGGGGTATTATATTACTTGCTTGTGACGGAGTTTTATGCCATTTGCATACCTTGGAATTAGAATGGAAAATTGGAGGTTGTCCCCTCTAGATCAGGTTACTTCAGATGCGGTGACTGTAGCATGTATGTATAATAATCAGTAATGCCTCACTACTTTCGAAAGGTGTCATTCGGGATTGATCAGTTGAATCTTTAGTAGTGACAATTTAGAGCTTCTAGTGAGGTAGCCAGCGGACAGTAGGGAAGTGGGTTGGGGATGTGCACCCCAAACGCAGGTTCTCAGGATGTAGTCCCTAAAGCAAATAAACTTAAGGATTGAAGGGTGCTCAGTTAGATAGCAAGAATGGTTCAGATTTGGTAAAAGTTAGTTGGAGCGTCGACAGAGGTAAACGTTGGGGGACAACAGATCACCCTTTTAATGGAAGGAAGGTTAGGGAATCCGTTCGACCAGTGAGCAGTAAGGAGTTAGCCGAATCCAAGTGGGGGAGAACCCTCCGAGTATACAAGGGTAAGAGCACGCAGACCCAGAATGAGTACACGACCTCGGAGATGAAAAGATAGTAGTGCAATGATTGATGGATTGAGGAGTGCAGGATTGGGAGTTTGAGGAACTTCCCAACAGTGAGTTCTTGTAATCAAGATGGTTAGTAGGTGGTTGGGAATCCAGGATTGGAGGAAGGCTTGTAGGACTCTAGTGAGTTGGAATGAGGATCTTGAGAACGGTTAGCAAGAGATGCTTTCTTGTTAGTAGTCAGTAGCAGAGACGGCATGCAGGGTTGTGTGGGTTTAGGAGTTGGGGGTTTGGAAACTTCCCAACGATAGTTTCATGTATCCGGATTAGTAGACGGTTGGTTTGGGAACCAAGCCAAAAAATTCCTCGACGGAACGCTAAGTGTATCAAGGATATAAGATGTCAAGGTTGATGCAGAATTCGATGACTGAGGGTTGGTTTTGAGAAATCAGGATGAGGAATGTGACAACCCAAATTTATATTCCGTTACATAATCCCGTTTTCACTAACAGAATTCATCGTTATATATAAATTTTCGTAATATTTGGAGTCGTCAATAAATAAATATCTATTTATTTATATTTTTTTTGACATTATCATTTTCGTATAAGTAAATATAACTTGTAAGTGTTAACCCCGTTTAACCAAACAAAGCTATATTACCTTTCAACCACTTCACCCGGGTAAAAAGTTTAACCCTGTTAAACTTTAGCATCGGGTAGCCGTGTACCGGGTGCAATACCCGAGGCATATATAAAGTAAATGAACACCACTTTGAACCCTTTTTACCACTCATTCACTCTCTCTCTCACTACTTTCTCTCTCTAGACCCGAACCGGACTCCAAAACCGTGATTTCCGGCTTCCAAACGTAAGGGTTTCTTCCCTAGCTTGTTCTAAACGTACTTCATTGTATTTAGGACACAAAAATCTTATGATTTAGAGAACGCACTACGAGTTATACAAAATACTACTTCACTATAATACAAGAGAAAGCACTAATCAAGAGATAACACACTAACCCACTACGAGATACTCTATTCGCTACGCACTACGCCCAGAGTCTTCTGACAGGAAGACGACGCTATATGTATAGATCTATACGGGGCAGACGCTATTACATCCCGACTGTTAACTTCAGTCCGAGCCGCGTAGGCCCAGGGATGCCGCTACTTCACTACACTGTGCATGACCGGGAAGGTCATGGGGTGCGCTATTATACACGCTATTGGTATCATACAAGGAATACACTATAACCACACTAAAACACTAAACTAAAGACGAAGTTAATATCCCGAAGTAAACAAGTATTTAATACTAAAGAAAGTTTGCACAACTATTATTGACTTCAGGCATAATCTACCGTATTGCATTACTTTTTGGAAATTCACTATTATACTTTTACAATAAATGGTTTTCAAAGATGAAAATGACATGTTTCTTAAAGGTTTTCACTTACAACGTATTTCTGGAAAATATAGGATTTTCTACTACTTATGATTGTAAAGTTGCAGCTTTTCATACTATCGGTTCTAATGCTTTTATACAAAAACTCACACTAAACTCTTATGAACTCACCAGCGTTTTGCTGATATTCGTTTTCAAAATAACTTGTATCCTCAGGTCAAAGATAGACAGGTACAGGTGCAGCATTTTGGAGAAGGTGGAGCGTACAAGATCCATCTCTTATTTTTGTATTATTTTTGGTGTTTGCTAAACATTACAAAACACACTTGTAATTAAACTCACTATGTAATGCAATGGTTGTATGTTTCTTGTTTTTACTATTATGCAATTGTGATGATACTGTACATGACGTCCTCCACCCCGAAACATATTCCGCTGTTATCGGTTTTGGGGTGTGACAGATTGGTATCAGAGCATTGTTTATAGTGAATCAAGTATATCAACCTATAAAAGATATACGAACTATAAACACTTCGGGACTAAAACAATCTGACCAAGAATATATACTGTTAAGTATCTAAAAATTTAACTAAGTATATATATACACACATCACTATAAAACACATAAGTCAGTATCTCCCTAGAACAGAACAAAAGTATTAAGATTGTTGGACAGCACAGTTGGGTTTAGAGACATATAGTCACATTTGGGGGGATGTAGCCTGATCAACTACGTTTTCCTGGGAGTGATTAGCATGTGCCTAAGCTTGGTTGTGGTGTTGCAACAAGTCTAAAAACTTACCAACACTACCATAATAACGTTACCATGAGAATACTATAGGAGTATTCTGTATCTCTAGAACACACGTATGTGATAACAAAAAGGATCGTTACTTGTTGGATAATAGTTGCTAAGTGGATACACCACGGTTACATGTGACTAGGGAGCTGTAGACTCAGAATCTGTAGCCTTTTCTTCATTCCCTGTTCTTGTTTGATTGGGGGTCTGAAGTTAGGGTTGCTTATTCGAAGGACTATCTTGCTTCAGTTACATGTAATCGGTATGCACTACGCAAGTATTGGGTCGACTAGTAACGATTCATCTTATAAGTATCTTAGAGTAGTATGTCTATTAACCTTTCATTTCCCCTTTCTCGCATAGATAGCATGGCTGGCTTCCACCATCCCGGTGATCCGTACTATCCAAACTAGGGCAATGGAGGATGGCTCAAGGAGGATTCAGACGATGATCACCCGATCCCTTTGGATGATCATCATGCTGAAGGTTTCTCGGATAGCTCGAGCTCTGAACCAGAAGTTAACAACCAACCTCCTGAAGCTCCGAACCCCAACCCCCGTCCGGCATTTCAGGGTCCCACTCCTATGTGGGCCATATCCTTGCACCGATGGAGCGAGGAACACGGTCAGCCCTTACCTTACAATGGAGACCGAAGCTTCTACAACATAAGCGAAAGGGGATCAGCAGACCGGGTTCTGTCCATCATGATCCGAAGGTTTGCCAGGAATGTCGAGCAGGGTCAAGCTGCTATTGGTCGAGTTGCAGAAGTGGATGCCAACTCGAATCTCAACATGGTTCGCATCTGCCAACTTGAAGAAGCCATGGACATGACAAGGAGGACCAACGAGGCTCTGCAGCATCAGCTGGCTACATCCCGAGCCGAAGTTAGGGAACTCCGAGCACGCCAAAGGACTCATGATCGACACCTTCAAGAAGTTATGCGTCAGCTAGCGGATCTGAGGATTCGCCCAACAAGTAACCATCGCCAGTAGAAGACGTCTAATTACCTCACTCTTTTGTTTAAAGGACTAGCCTTTCCCCTCCATGTTCCGTAGATCTCTTGTCTGTAAACATTCCTAGCTTAAAAATACTCTAACCAGACCTCTAAACTGCCAACATTTTCTTTATGGTTTGATGTAAGACCTACTGTTGGGTCAATTTTAATGAACTTGTGTTACATCATCAATACCAGTATATTAACAGTTGATTACTCTATTGCTATAACTCTCATTCTGATCTTGGATTATGTTGATTTAATCCACGAAACACTCTATTCACATTTGCACTAGACTCTTACTATTGCTACCATTTCTATGGTTTTCCAGCGAAAGATGCCTCCACGAAAGTGTCCAAACCGAGGAAGACCAGCAACTCAAACCCCTCCTCCACCACCTCCTCCTCCGTAGTTTGATCCAGTGCTGTTCCGAACAGCTGTGACCACGGCTGTGACAGCAGCCATGGCCCAAATGAACTCCGGAGATGCAAGCGGTGGTAACTCCAGGTTTGGTGAAGTCCATCAACGAGTGCAGTGATGCACTTATAAGGACTTCATGAACTGTAAACCTACATTCTTCGATGGTACCGGAGGAATTCTGGCACTATCCCAATGGTTCGAAAGAACCGAAGCTGTGTTTGAAATGTGCTCTTGCCCCGAAGAGAGCAAAATCAAGTTCGCAACTGCTACCCTCACTAACAGGGTCTTGACATGGTGGAACGGCCATGTCAGTGCACTCTCCTTGGTTTCAGCCAATGCCATGGGCTGGGACACTTTAAAGGATCTTATGAGGAAGGAATACTACCCTAGGGGCAAAATCCAGAAACTTAAGGAGGAACTCTGGAACCTCAAGATGAAAGGGATTGACATAACAGCCTACATGACCAGGTTCTGCGACTTGGCGACTATGTGTCCCAACATGATCCCATCCGAAAGCAAGAAGATTGAACGATACATCTGGGGTTTAGTGCCCCCGTATCGAGGAAATGTTCTGGCCTCACGCCCTACCACTTTCGACAGCGCCAAGGAATTGGCCCAGAGTCTGATCAACCATGAAGTCTCTTCCACTCCAGCAATAGCAACCCCCACTACCACTGCACCACCTGATTCATCTGACAAAAAGACGAAGCGATGGGATAAGAAGAAAGGCAAGAAAACTCAAACCTCCTCCAAGGACCAGCAAATCGTGGTGGTCCATGCTGCCACTACTCCAGCCACTCCTGCACCACCAAAAGCTTATAGTGGGAATCTACCCAAATTTCCCAAATGTCCATTCCACCACCACGACCCCTGCCGTGAATTGTAGTGTTCCAACTGCGGTCGGAAGGGCCATACGGTGCGATTCTGCAAGGCCCCTACCAAACCTATCTTGCAAGTTCCCGGTTCGGGAGTGACCCCGACGTGTTATGGCTGCGGTGAAGCTGGTCATTTTAAGAAGAACTGTCCGAAGCCTACAAAAGCTGGGGGATCTGGAAGGTTACTCGCTATCAGTCACAATGAATCGGTAGCGGATCCCACAGTGGTCACGGGTACGTTTCTTCTCAACAACTCTTATGCCTGTGTCTTATTCGATAGTGGTGCAGAAAGAAGCTTCATAAATCAAAACTTTAAACACTTACTCAAACAAACTCCTCAACCACTAAAAGAAACATTCGTCGTAGAAATGGCTAACGGGAAGAATGAAAGCTCTAACGAAATCTACATAGGTTGTACCCTCACGTTAGACGATCACCCATTTCCAATCGATCTTGTACCAGTCTCAATCAAAAATTTCGATGTCATTGTTGGTATGGACTGGCTGAGTCTTCATCGCGCCGATATCCTATGCTCCGACAAAGCCATCCACCTGAATCTTCCAAATCACGAAACCCTATTGATCTATGGAGATAAACCCGATATGAGCCTTTGTATCATCTCCGGTGTTTAGGCTCAGAAATACTTGCGCAAGGAATATCGCGCCTTTCTTGCTCACGTTGTCGACACTAGCCAAAAATCGAAAGATCCAAAGGACATTCCCGTTGTATGTGAATTCCCTGATGTTTTCCCAGAGGATCTTCCAGGTCTACCTCCCAAACGTCAAGTTGAGTTCAGAATCGACCTAGTCCCAGGAGCTACTCCCGTAGCTAAGTCGCCCTATCGTCTAGCGCCCGCCGAAATGCAAGAACTATGCGGTCAACTCAACGAACTGCTCAACAAGGGTTTTATAAGACCGAGATTCTCACCTTGGGGAGCTCCGGTCTTGTTCGTGATGAAGAAGGATGGATCGTTTCGGATGTGCATCGATTATAGAGAACTCAACAAACTCACAGTCAAAAATCGTTATCCTCTCCCTCGTATCGACGATCTATTCGACCAACTGCAAGGAGCAAGTTACTTCTCCAAGATTGATCTTAGATCCGGGTATCACCAATTACGGGTGCTTGAGGAAGATGTCCTGAAGACAGCCTTCCGAACCCGTTACGGGCATTTTGAGTTCGTAGTGATGCCCTTTGGACTAACTAACGCCCCCGCAGTATTCATGGACTTGATGAATAGGGTGTGTCGTCCGTATCTAGATCATTTCGTCATCGTCTTCATTGACGATATACTCGTCTACTCTAGAAGCGAGGAAGAACACAAGGATCACCTGCGATGAGTCCTGGAAACGCTGCGATCGGAGAAGTTATATGCGAAGTTCTCTAAGTGCGAGTTTTGGATCCGGAGAGTTGAATTCTTAGGACACTTGGTTAGTGAAGAAGGAATCCACGTGGATCCCTCCAAAATTAAAGCTATTGAGAACTGGTCATCACCGAAGACGCCTACAGAAATTCGCCAATTTCTAGGCCTCACTGGCTACTACCGCAGATTTATCCAAAACTTCTCTCGGATTGCGAAGCCTCTCATCATGTTGACACAGAAGGGTGTATCATTTGACTGGGAAGAGAAACAGGAGAAGACATTCCATACCTTGAAGCGAGCTTTATGCACCGCACCGGTATTATCCCTTCCCGAAGGGACAGAGGATTTTGTTGTATACTGCGATGCATCAAATCAGGGGCTCGGTTGTGTCTTGATGCAACGAGGTAAGGTCATCGCCTATGCCTCCAGATAGCTAAAGACACATGAGGTAAACTACACTACTCACGACCTCGAGTTAGGAGCGGTCGTCTTCGCACTAAAAATATGGAGACACTACCTGTATGGAACGAAGAGCGTGGTGTACACTGATCACAAAAGCATCCAGCACATACTGAACCAGGAAGAGCTCAACATGCAACAACGCCGATGGGTCGAGCTACTCAGCGATTACGATTGCGAAATCCGATACCACCCGGGGAAAGCCAATGTAGTAGAAGACGCCTTGAGGAGGAAGGAGTATTCTGGACGAAGAACCAAGTCACTGACAATGACTATCCGTCCGCATCTATCCGCGCAGATCAGGGAGGCTCAGCTGGAAGCCTTAAAGCCTGAGAATGTGATGGGAGAATCCCTGCGCGGAATTGATAAAAGTTTGGAGGTCAAGGGTGACGGAGCCTACTACTTCACGGACCGAAACAGGACCCCGCGCCATGGAGGTTTCAAAGACTTGGTCATGAGGGAAGCAGACAACACTTGCTACTCCGTCCACCCAGGCTCAGATAAGATGTATCTGGATCTCAAAAAACTATACTGGTGGCCTAACATGAAAGCGGAGATCGCTACCTTTGTGAGCAAGTGCTTTACTTGCGCGAAGGTCAAGGTCGAATATCAAAAGCCATCAGGACTCCTCCAACAACCAAAGATACCGGAATGGAAGTGGGAGCGGATTACAATGGACTTTATAACCAAGATACCCAAGACAGCGGGTGGGTTGGATACCATTTGGGTCATCGTCGACAGATTGACCAAGTCTGCACACTTCCTACCCATCAAGGAAACAGACAAGATGGAGAAACTCACAAGAACATACATAAAGGAAATAGTGCGGCTGCATGGCGTCCCAATATCTATTATCTCGGATAGAGACAGTAGATTTACCTTTAGATTTTGGCAATCACTACAAAAGGAGCCAGGGACGAGGATGGACATGAGTACAGCCTACCATCCGCAGACTGACGGACAAAGTGAGAGAACGATCCAAACTCTAGAAGATATGTTGCGAGCTTGTGTGATCGACTTTGGTAAATCGTGGGATACACACCTACCTCTTGTGGAGTTTTCCTACAACAACAGTTATCATACGAGCATCAAGGCAGATCCATTCGAAGCCCTCTACGGCCGGAAGTGCAGATCCCCTCTGTGCTGGGCTGATGTAACAGCCCGGATTCCAGGTATCCTTTATTGTTTTGATTTTTTGGTGTTTTGAGAGGGGACTCGGCGAGTTTGAGCTCAGACTCGCCGAGTAGGGTCGCGATTCTGGACGCGGGATTCGTCTGGACTCGGCGAGTCCAGGATATGGACTCAGCGAATCCGTGCTGTTTAATGAAACCCTAATTTCTCGGGTTTGGGACCTATTTAAAGGGCCTTATGGCCGTCATTTGCACCCAACAGTCCATACAGAGAAACCCTAGAGTGCTTTGGCGATTTGAGAGAGAGAGGAAGCATTTCTTGACCTTTATGTGTTGTTTAGCAAAGAAGAGGGAGGTTCTAGCCAAGAGGAGGCAAAGGAGGTTGCTATTCTGTGGGTTTGAAGCTTAGATCTTCGATCTAAAGGTATGATTTCGGCTCATCTTCTGTTTTGTGAAGTATGTTGGGTTTTAGGGTTTCTTGTGGCCTTTGTTGAGTTAATTTGATGGCCAAATAGTCCCTTGCTAGTGATGAGGCTTTGGATCTGGATCCATAGAGGTCCAGAGAGCCTCATTCATCAAGCTTTATGAAGAGTAATGGAGGTTATGACCTTGGGTAGTGATATTTGTTGGTATTCCTTCATATATGGTCATATAGAGGTTGTACGTGCACCAAGTTTGGGGCTTTACGTGGTGAATCAGTCTAGAAAGGCCAGATCTATGAATTGTCGGAACAGATCTGACCTTAGAAGCGAGTTTGAGTGATTGCATGGCATGGACTCGCCGAGTCCAATGAGCAGACTCGGCGAGTAGCTTGAAGATTGCCTTGGACCGGCCAGTGAGTGGTCCAGTCGAGTCATGGGTTGACTCAGTGAGTCAGGGCGAGTTAGAGAGGGTTGACAGGTGGACTGAGTCGAGCTGGGACTCGCCGAGTTGTTCTTGAAACTCGGCGAGTTGAGTCGGGGTGGCCCCGCGATTCTGCCAGATGGAACTCGTCGAGTCAGGGGGAGTACTCGACGTGTAAAAAGGGAATCCTAGAGAGTTGGTGAAAACGTCTAGACTCGCCGAGTTGCACTTGTGCACTCGCCGAGTCCGGTCAAAGTTGACCGTTGACCGTTGACCAGAGTTGACCTGTGTTGACTTCTTAGGGATAGTCAACCTTAGAGATAAAAAGTGTTAATTAGAGACATGTGATGTTATAGGAGGATTAGAGCTCGGAGGATCGAGCACAAGGGTTTTCCAGGATTCGTGAGATACCGAGATACGTGAGGTGAGTCTTCTCACTATACTTTACCTTGAGTAGGTAATCAGAGCTATGTGTTAGTGTGTGTATGTTATGTGTATGCTATGTGTTGTACTGCATTCTTTCTATGTGATTTATGTTGTGCATGTTTACAGAGTTGGAACCGGAAGGTTCCTAAAGTTAGAACCTGAGGGTTCACAGAGTTTGGGTGCACGGACCCATAGAGTTATAGCCTCGAGTGGCTAATATGTGTTTTATGTGTGGTATTTTGGGGAACTCACTATGCTTCGTGCTTACAGTGTTAGTGTTGTTGTTTCAGGTACTAGCGATGACCGTCGGAAGGTGCCGGCTTGATCCGTACACACTCAGGGGACTTTTGATATATATATTTATGTGATCTTGGGATTTGTATGACACGAATTGGAATTTTAAACTTAACGTTTTATGAAATTAAATGAGAAATGTTTTTATATTTGCGAAAAATTATTTTGAAAATTCACGGTGTTATAGCTGAGGTGGGTGACACTCATTTAGCTAAAGGACGAGTTCCTGACAACGCTCTCACTGGTCCGGAAATCATTCGAGAAACGACCGAGAAGATTGTACAGATTCGTGAACGACTAAAAGCCGTTAGGGATCGACAGAAAAGCTACGCAGACAAACGGAGGAAACCCTTGGAATTCCAGGTGGGAGACCGAGTCCTTTTGAAGGTCTCGCCCTGGAAGGGCACGATACGCTTCGGAAAGCGTGGAAAGCTGAAACCAAGGTACATAGGGCCTTTTGACATCCTCACCAGAATCGGCCCTATAGCTTACAAACTCAACTTACCCCACGAGCTAAGCAACATACACCCTACTTTCCACGTCTCAAACCTGAAGAAATGCCTGTCCGACGAGACTCTCGTGATCCCCCTTGACGAGATCGAGGTCAATGAGAGCATCAACTTTGTGGAAGAGCCTGCGTAGATTATGGATCGGGAAGTAAAACGAACGAAGCAAAGTCGCATCCCAATTGTGAAAGTTCGGTGGAACGCCAAGCGGGGACCGGAATTCACTTGGGAGCGAGAAGATCAAATGAAACTCAAATATCCCCATCTCTTCGCTTAGTAGTATTGCAATACTTATCTGTATGAATTCTAAATTTCGGGACAAAATTTCCCCTAATGGGGGGATGATGTGACAACCCAAATTTATATTCCGTTACATAATCCCGTTTTCACTAACAGAATTCGTCGTTATATATAAATTTCCGTAATATTTGGAGTCGTCAATAAATAAATATCTATTTATTTATATTTTTTGACATTATCATTTTAGTATAAGTAAATATAACTTGTAAGAGTTAATCCCGTTTAACTAAACAAAGCTATATTACCTTTCAACCACTTCACCCAGGTAAAAAGTTTTAACCCTGTTAAACTTTAGCATCGGGTAGCCGTGTACCGGGTGCAATACCCGAGGCATATATAAAGTAAATGAACACCACTTTGAACCCTTTTTACCACTCATTCACTCTCTCTCTCTCTTTCACTACTTTCTTTATCTAGACCCGAACCGGACTCCAAAACTGTGATTTTCGGCTTCCAAACGTAAGGGTTTCTTCCCTAGCTTGTTCTAAACGTACTTTATTGTATTTAGGACACAAAAATCTTATGATTAAGAGTAGAACATGGAGTTTACGGCCAAGGAAGCCTCTTAGGCCGTAAACACCCAAAACTTGGCCAAATGTCCCATTTTTCCTTCCTTCAAGCTGGGATATTAATTAAGGAATTAGCCTAGATGAGTTTGGACATGAAAACACAAGTTTTTAAAGCCTAAAAGAGGGTTTACGGCCCAAGCTTGTGCTTAGGCCGTAAACACCCAATTTCCATGTTAGATTGCCCCCAAAACTCATCCAAGGCATGTTAGAATTTAGATATGATCTTAGGAAATGCTTAAGGCCATTAAACAACACATTTTAGAGCATAAATGGGGAGTTTACGGCCAAGACTATGCTTGGGCCGTAAACACCCAATTTCCATGTCAAAATGTCCCAAAAACTCAGCTAAGGCCTTCTAGAATTTAGTTATGATTTAAGGGAGTGCTTAGGACCATTTAACAATCCATTTTGAGGGACAAAATGGAGTTCACGGCCCAAGCACAAGCTAGGACCGTAAACTCCCCCAAATGACACCAAATGAAGGTTTTAACCCTCCAAATTGGTCCTAGGCATTTACTAGAAATATATGGAGTTGATTTGAGGTCTTAACTTTCACTTTTGGGGGAAACAAGAGTTTACGGCCAAGCCTTGGGGCTTACGGCCGTAAACTCCCAAGGAGTGGCCTTTGGGCCGTAAACTCCAAGGGAGTAAACTCTTGGAGTCCCCCGTAAACCCCTCTTGGCCTTGTACTACTCCCGGGAACCCCTTCTAAGCCCTAAGACCCCGAATCAATGCTAAAATGCCTAAATACTTTAATGAAAAGCATAAAATGATTAATTTATTGTAAAATACATATTTCATATGACATTTGGGTCTTAAAATGGTGCACAAGTCTTTATTTGGTACAAAACGCTCAACCGACACTTTCACCCGATTTACCCGATTCACCCGATTTACGCGATTTCAAGTGAGTTCATACCCCTTTAATTAACCTTTCAAATGTTTTATATGTTTTAGGGGGGGGGGGGGGGGGGGATACAAGTTAATTATACATGTTTATGGAAATTTATACAAGTCAATTATCCATGTTACGGAAATTAATCACATGTGATTTACTATCTGTAGTGCAAATCACATGTGATTTACCACTATGTTTTATAAAAAAGGATTTTAGTTTTCAAAACTATTTTGGATAAATAAACAATTTTCTAAATGTTTCCTTTTGACAAGATTTTTAATAAATAAATTCCCTATAAAATGTAACCACACTAATATATTTATATAAGTAAGACTTGAAGGACTTAGGACCGATAGCTCGCCTTATTTCCTGTTCTTGTTTGATTGTGGGCTTAGGGTAGTTGTTTATCCGTCCGACTGTCGTTGATTTATTAGTTATATATCATATATATTAGTGTTGGATACGAGTATTTTCATTTCATTCGATGTTTAAACCACTAAACTAACAAGAATCATACACACTATGTTAACTATAATAGGTATAGTTAAGGCCACTATTACTCGCTATAGCTACTACTCTACACACTATAATACACTCTATTACGATACTATGCACTAACAAGAGAACGCACTACGAGTTATACAAAAGACTACTGAACTATAATACAAGAGAAAGCACTAATCAAGAGATAACACACTAACCCACTACGAGATACTCTATTCGCTACGCACTACGCCCAGAGTCTTCTGACAGGAAGACGACGCTATATGTATAGATCTATACGGGGCAGACGCTATTACATCCCGACTGTTAACTTCAGTCCAAGCCGCGCAGGCCCAGGGATGCCGCTACTTCACTACACTGTGCATGACCGGGAAGGTCATGGGGTCCGCTATTATACACGCTATTGGTATCATACAAGGAATACACTATAACCACACTAAAACACTAAACTAAAGATGAAGTTAATATCCCGAAGTAAACAAGTATTTAATACTAAAGAAAGTTTGCACCACTATTATTGACTTCAGGCATAATCTACCGTATTGCATTACTTATTGGAAATTCACTATTATACTTTTACAATAAATGGTTTTCAATGATGAAAATGACATGTTTCTTAAAGGTTTTCACTTACAGCGTAATTCTGGAAAATATAGGATTTTCTACTACTTATGATTGTAAAGTTGTAGCTTTTCATACTATCGGTTCTAATGCTTTTATACAAAAACTCACACTAAACTCTTATGAACTCACCAGCGTTATGCTGATATTCGTTTTCAAAATAACTTGTATCCTCATGTAAAAGATAGACAGGTATAGGTGCAGCATTTTGGAGAAGGTGGAGCATACAAGATCCATCTCTTAGTTTTGTATTATTTTTGGTGTTTGCTAAACATTACAAAACACACTTGTAATTAAACTCACTATGTAATGCAATGGTTGTATGTTTCTTGTTTTTACTATTATGCAATTGTGATGATACTGTACATGACGTCCTCCACCCCGAAACATATTCCGCTGTTATCGGTTTTGGGGTGTGACAAGGAATCACTAGCAGGACTAGGGATAGTCAGGATGTCCTCAGAATAGTAGTTAGTAAAGCAGTCAGATAGTAGTAGAATGTTGTAAGTCTGCGGGAGTAGCCGTAGCATTCACTAGCAGTCAGATAGTAGTAGTGTTGTAAGTCTGCGGGGATAGCCGTAGCATTCACTTGCAGTCAGAGAGTAGTAGTGTTGTAAATCTGCGGGGGTAGCCGTAGCATTCACTAGCAGTCAAATAGTAGTACAGTGTTGTAAGTCTGCAGATGTAGCCGTAGCATTCGTCAGGTTAGTAGATAGCATGAACGCGTTGTTTGGACGCGGGGGAAACAGTAGTACCCACCAGTTCGGGTGCAGCAATGAAGATATGGGAATCTTCGGGTTAGATTTCGGATTTCCCAAGTGGTTCAGTTATGGTTAAGCCGGCGGTTTGACAGTCGGATCGTCACCACAGTTTTGAGATCAGGGTAGCAGTGAACCGTTTGGGTTCGTGTATGTTAAGGGCTACCGTTATTTTGGGAGCCATCATGTTTTAAGTCGTGGAGTTGATGATGTCAGGATGTGACGTTTGGACCTGATCGGTGGATCGGGAGGTTGTTAGAGCCAGAGTGACAAGATAACTAGTGGAAACTAGTTCCAGAGAAAGATTTCGTTCAGAAGTCGTGGGAGAGACTAAGTGAGGAGTCCTTGGACTCCACAGTTGAGTTGTAACTCGGTGTTGCAGATAACCGAAGAATGATTGGAGACCAGGAAGGTCTTGAGATATTTTGAGAAGCAGTCATATAAGCAGTTCTGTGCTTCAGTCAGTTCAGTGTTTCAGGCATGTTCATTGTTTCATGCAGTTCAGTTTTGTAGGCAGTTCAGTGTTTCAGGCATGTTTAGTGTTTCATGCAGTTCAGTGTTTCAGGCAGTTCAATGTTTCATGTAGTTAAGTGTTTCAAGCAGTTCAGTGTTGTAGGCAGTTGAGTGTTTTGGATAGTTTTAGAGTTATGGACAGTATTAGTATTTGTGTTTGAATGCAAGTACTGATGGTATAGTTGGTTGATTTGGAAATGGCAAGTCCCTCTCAGCAGGATTAGTTGAGTCTTCTGCCAAGTATAAGTGATCTGCAAGGGTAATTAGGCAGGTAGCCTTTCTTTGAGGATGGAAGACTCAAGTTATTGGAAGTTGAGTGGTCTATTGAGAGATAAGCAGGCTGGTTCCAGCAACATCGATTCAGTATGAGTGGCAGAATGGATAGAACAGTTATAGATAGTCGAAGTATCTTCAGAAGTCGCTGGAAGCGACTAGGAGATTGCGATGGGGTGTAGTGACCTGTGGGAGTCCGGTAACCCAGATATCAGCAGATTAGTTGGACCAAGGTGGTTTAAGTGCATCCGGTAGGCGGATGAGGGGAATCAGAAATTTCAGTCAGAGGCAGTAACAACAAGGAAGTATGGTAAGGGGTAGCAAGTTGATAGAGGGTGCTACGCCTCTCACGGCAGGGTTGGATAATCTCAGAGGGGAGGGTTTGACCTTGTTACGCAGCTCTCGTATGAGTCTTAACCGTTGCAGGGATGAATCTTTCACTCGAAGGACTATCTGATCCATTCGCTAGGACGGATGCTCAGCACCAAGTTATGGAAATAAGAAGCATTCAGTATGTACCAACAGTAGTGACCAGCACTGAGAGTGGCTGGAGTGATGGACAAAAGGGTTAAAGTCACCAGGCAGGGTGTTTGAGGCGGATTGCAGGTCAGTTGACCATAGAGAACTTCGAGGACAAAGTTTAGTTTAACTGGGGGAGAGTTGTAACACCAGAAATCAGAAAGGTCAAGAGAGGAAAGGAAAACCATAAGTTAAAGAGGGTCGACTCGTCGGGTCCAGGGAGGAACTCGGCGAGTCGGAGCGGGATCCGGGTGTAAAGTAAGTGAACGACTCGGCGAGTCGGCAAATGGACTCGGCGAGTCTGATCTGGGTTGGGAAACCCTAATTCCGAGACTTGGTACCCTAGTTAAGCATCTTATTCTCTTCCCTAGGGCTCATTTGCGGCCCGTATAGTCCAGAACCCTAAACCGTAGCCACCATAACTGTTTTTGGAGCAAGATCTACCCTTGGTAAAGTAATTTGGAGCTTGGAAGAGAAGAGATTCATAGTGGTGCAGGAGGAGGCCTTGGATCTAGAGTTAGTGGAACTTTTTAGAGCATTTGGAGGTAATGAATCATTATCCTTGGCTTTCTCCTTTCTAGATCCGTCTTTCATTGAGTTTTAGGGTTTCCTTGAGAGTATGTGATGAGAAGTGGGTGCACAAGTTAGATCTGGAGTTGAAACTCCAGATCTGAGCTCTATTTGGACCAAAGATGCAGAAAGCCCTGTTAGTTGCTATGCAAAAGCCATTCCCCATGAGTTAAGTTCCTTTCTAGCTTGGTTTTTGTTATTATGAAACAAGAAGCATGTAAAGGTAGCAACTTTATGTTGCTAATGGACTATAGGAACCCAGATCTATTGTTTGGAGCAAAGGAGTAGCTCTGTGACTCGAGATCATGAGAATACACGAAAGGACTCGGTGAGTCTGGGAGATGACTCGGCGAGTCGGGCTAGATACAAGACATAAATCACGTAGCAACTCGGCGAGTCACATGGGTGGACTCGGCGAGTTGGATGAAGATAGGCAGGAACTCGACGATTTGGAAGAACAACTCGGCGAGTCTGTTGAAGATTGCCTCGGACTCGGTGAGTCAAGTCGCGATACCCCAAACCCTTCTAGTTAAGACTCAGATTAGTGAGTTGAGTGAAGACTCAATGAGTTGGACAGGACCAAACATGGAAATCAGTAGACTCGGCGAGTCGAGTCGCGAATGAAAGGGGTTTCTGAGCTTCTAAACTCGGCGAGTAGGGTCAACCTAGAAGGTTGACTGTCACTAGGACTTTGACTTTGACCAGAGTTGACTTAGTTGACTTTTGGAGGACTGTCAGACTAAGTGTATTATTGATATTGGTAGCTCGGAGAGCTAGGGGAGCAGCGACTCAGAGGGTTGTCGGTTAGCAACCAGAGGGTTATCAGTAGAGCTCAGCAGTTCAGGTGAGTTTCCTTCCAGTAGGAACGAGTCTAAGGCCACATTGCCGGCCCGTCTAGCTAGCAGTAGTTTCCGGACTTCAGTCCGATGCAGTAGTTAGTATGTTTGATGCCTTCGTGGCTCAGACAGGATTTATGTGTTATGTGTTCCGGGCTACGGCCCGATGCAGTATGCAGTTTATGTGTTCATGCTAGTGGATAGGTTTATGCTATGCTAAGTTCAGTCAGTTTCCGGCTTTCGGTCCGATGTAGGGGCAAGGCCCCAGTTAGTCCGAACTTCGGTCTGATGCAGGGGACAAGGTCCCAGTTAGTTTCCGGACTTTGGTCTGATGCATGGGGCAAGGCCCCAGTTAGTCCGGACTTCGGTCCGATGCAGGGGACAACGTCCCAGTCAGTTTCCAGACTTCGGTCCGATGCAGGGGACAAGGCCCCAGTTAGTCTGGACCTCGGTCCGATGCAGTGGGCAAGGCCCAGTATTTGCTTTATATGTTTGTATGGTATGTGGTTGTTTGGAGGAGCTCACTAAGCTTCGTGCTTACGGTTTTTAGTTTTTGATTTCAGGTACTCAGTTTTCAAAAGAGGAGCTCGGAAAGGTTGTAGTACACACACCATAGTCAGTTAGCCTGGGAATGTTTTACTCTGATAATAAGATTATGTTTTGAATTGATACTCAGAAACTATGTTATGACTTATCATACGGTTTTTATAAATATGGTTTTAGTAATGTTTTAAAAGAAATTTTTAGTCGAGATTTCGGGTCGTTACAGTATGGCACGACGTGACAATTTATTGGTAACGACATGGCAGCCTCCTGCATGCAAAACCCTAATTTTTTGGGCCTTAAGCCATATTTAAGGGAAGTGAGGGCTAAACATTTCACACCCTTAGCCTCCATCACCTCCATTCCACCCTTAAAGAAACACCAGCCTCCATTGAGTCCTTTTTGATGTGTTTGGGTGTTTTGTGACTTTAAAGGACAAGAAGAAGGTGTTCTTGAGTATTGATTCATCAAGAAAACCTCCCCAATCATCTTGTTGCACAAATCTTGGACCTTTTCAAATCCTCAAGTTATCTGTTATGTTTAAATCATTTAGATCTAGGTTTAGAGGCTTTTTCTTCATGTTCTTGTTGGTTTAATTTAGTGGATTCCATAAAGTTAGAAACTTTATAGATCCTTGAGGTCCCTTAGGGGTTATATGTTCCAGATGTAGAGTGTTATGGTGTCTTTGGGTCTCATGCACAAGTTTGAATTCATTTCTTCCATATTTTTCACCTAGACAGGAAGATACATGCATTAGAAATGCATGTCTATAAAGCACCGACTTTTATGCTACACTAGGCGTAGGAAAGCCTTCTAGATAGTATGGATGAGTGGCCTTAGTGATTATAAACTTAATGCATTTAGAAGGCCAGAGCAGTTCCCACGACTTGAAGGATTGGCCTTTACGACATGAGAAAAGGCAGTCTCCACGATTGTTTTGGCTTGAGGCCACCATGACGTGGCAGAAGCTTGACTATGATGTGGCAGCTTGCTGTGAGAGTTTTGACTGTTGGCTTTGACTTTGACCAATGAATTTTTGACCAATTTTGATTATAGGTCAATTCGTGTGTTTTTGGTTATAGTTTAAGGATTGGTCCTTGATTGATGTATAGGTGACATGAAGTACCGGTTTCTGGATTTGCTAGAGTTATGCTGTTATCTGGAAGACTACAGGGCGAGCTTTCTCATTATACTTTGTACTACAATATATATCCTTGTGTGTAGAATGTTGGTATGTTGTAGTGATCTGTTAGATTGGTAGATCTGTATGATTACATGTGTACATTGCTTATTATTTAGTTGTTTGCATATGTCAACATATTGTGGTTTGTTGGGTTGAGGCGGTCATGCTTTGTGTTGTACGCCAAGCTACCTGAGTCGTCTAGTGCACTATAGGCCTTACGAGGTGGTCCAGTCAGACTGTAAGCCCAAGGGAGCGGTATGACTACTATAGGTCTTGTGAGGCGGGCCAATAGACTTTAGGCTTAGTAGAGTGGTCCAAGCGTCCTGTAGGCCTTACGAGGAAGTCCTGGTAGACCGTAGGCTCACTGTGCATACATTATATATGTATTGTTGTGTGGGGTATTTTGGAGGGAACTCACTAAGCCTTGGCTTATAATTGTTGATTTAAATGTTTTTAGGTTATTCAAATGATCGGGATAAGACGAAAGCTTGATCGTACACATCATCTTGTGGATTTTTATGTCGAAAGATGTTATTTGATATTTTGATTTTATTACTGTGTTTTTGGAAGCAATGTTGATTGACTTGTGATTTTATGAAAATGGTTTATGAAAAATTAGAATCTTTTACTATGATTTTTGGGACGTTATAGATCCTGAGGTGGTAGACTTCGGCGATGCAGATGTCAGTTGACGATAAAGAAGTCGTTGAATAAAAAAACATCGTTTAAAGGAAGGTATTGTACAAGGCCTATTAGGGCTAGGTAAAAAGAGGGTTTTCTTGGAAGTTAATTCAATTAGTGACAATATTGTTTTGATTTGGCCAGACTTATCTTACTCGGTCAGAGGCTAAAAATTCGCATATCAAACAATCTGACTCATACCTGACCTCTTAATGGACTAATAAGATATACATCAAACGCATCCTTAGTCAATAATATATATATATATATATATATATATATATATATATATATATATATATATATATATATATATATATATATATATATATATATATATATATATATATATATATACTCATCAGCTATTCAATAACTATGTATTATTTTGTCTAGTATTATATGTTTTGTTGTTTACTTCGCTTATTTGAAAATTAAGGATTAATTGTTAATTACATTGATATTATTAGTTACTAAACTATTTTTTTTATGTATATTTGGTATTGTAGGTTATTTTAACCAATATTGTATTTGTTATGAGTATTGTTAAAACAATAATGCTATTGACTTGGCATATATAAAATCATATTTTAGTTTATCTTTTTTAGATGTGATTAAAAGTTTTAAAGCTAAACAAATTTCCAGCAAGTGATCGATGTCTAGCTTAGTAGGATTCATGCTTCATGTTTAATATTCAGGATTCCCCAGGGCCCGGGGGGGAGGAGGAGGGGGTGGGCGTGAGAGGTCAGAAGTTAGAATCTTTGATCCTGTTAAGTTTGTCTCTTGTAATTATGCTTACACGTGAGAAGTTTTCCCTAGAAACACTTTAATTGGGCTGAATTTGCCTTGTAAAAAAGTTCGAAAGTTTGAAATCGGGGTTAACATTGAAATATTATGATGAGACTTTAGGGGTGAACTTAGGGGGGTTTCATGGTGGCACCGACAATCTCTGATTTTTCCGGCTGTAGTGAAAAAGTTTTCGAAAATTTTATTATTTCTACTACCATGCAAACCTTGATTTTTCCGTGCAATCCCTACTGATTTTTCCGTGCAATCCCTACTGTGAAATCTTAGGTCCGCCCGTATGAGGTTTCCACTAATTAGTTTGACATTTCAAAAGAAAAAAAAAACAATAAGATAATACTGCATGTTACAATTTTCGTTGTTATTATCAAAGAACCCTCGGCCAAAATTCAAGAAAGCAACATATTGTGATTAGGCTTTCACTAATTAGTTTGTCATTTAAAAAAAAAAAAACCAAATTTCCAATAAGATAATACTGCATGTTACAGTTTTGGTTGTTATTAATAATTAAAGAACCCTTGGCCAAAATTCAAGAAAGCAACAGTTGCTAATCACAATGGAATTTAATGAAATGTAGTGGTGTGGAATCTCATAGACGTGGGTTTTGCGAACAATCCGGCGACCCTTTTGCTGTTTTCTTCTCTTGATGATGATCATCATCATCTTCTTCGTCTTTCTTTTTTCCATGCACTTCATCTCTCTGCCAGCTAATTAACGATCCATTTACAATATAATTTCTTTCATGATGCTGGACTCTGATTTACTTTCATTGGTCAGAAACACCGGCAGAACCCCATTTTCAAACACCATATAAATCCAAAACCACATGCCCACTTTTCTTCATATCTCACTCTTGTCTTCTCTCGTTTTCATTCATATCCTCTTCTCAAAAATGGCACTCGCTAAAGAAAGAAACCCTAACGATCACTCCTCACACATGTCGGGTCTAGTCCATCAATCGTACACATTTTATGGAAGTGCCATTGGAGAAGTCGAAGAGGGTGAAAGCCCAGAAAAGAAAGCGAATTTTGCTGGAAGTTCATCGAATTCTTCTTCACTTTCTAGTCCAAGCAGCGCTACGAATTCAGGTGGGTTTCTATACCGAAGCACCACAAATCATCAACAACAATTACAACAAGAAGAAGGTCATTCGGTTATAAGCTTCAAGCCAGGATACTACGATAATAGTTTCATGCAAAGTGGTAGTGGTTCGTGTTTCCTTAGCTTTGAAGAAAACGAAGAACAACCCTATTCGAGTAACTTGAGCCCTGATCAGCTAATGAATTTAGGGTCTGGTTCCTTCGATAGCATACGTTTGCTGGAAAATATGAATTGCATTCAAAGTAGTAATATTAAAGAAAATCATCATGAGGAATTGGAATCATTCACATGGCCAAATCCTTCTTCTTCTAACAATTACAATGCAACACAAGAATCATCTTTCCATAAGCGTAGTCATTCGGTAAATTCTTCTTCTTTTTATGTTTATATCTCCTTCGTATTTGATTTCTTGTAAAGATCCATCATTTAGAAATGAAAACGTTCTACAGGGAGAGAGTGAGCAAGCATTCAAGAAACAATGTACCACTAACACAGCAACAAAGAAGATTAAGCAAAAGTCAACTCAAGTTCAACCAAAGGATCCACAAAGTATTGCAGCGAAGGTAATCATAATATACAAACGATCAGTTACTTAAAACGTAAGCAAAAATCAGATCAAATTTGAGAATGGAATGTTTGTGTCTTAACAGAATCGTAGAGAACGAATCAGTGAACGGCTGAAAGTTCTTCAGGATCTCGTTCCAAATGGTTCCAAGGTATAATTGTTTAGAAAAAATTAGATACTGAATTATGATCTTAAAATCAATGTTTTCGACATTAATAACGTATATTTCACTTCAGGTTGATTTGGTTACCATGTTGGAGAAAGCCATTAGTTATGTAAAGTTCCTTCAATTGCAAGTGAAGGTAATAATTAATCAATTATATTTTTGAACATTGAATGCATGTAATCAATCATACTTTGGTCATATAGTTAAGCCTTTTCTTTAATATTATATTTGTAGGTGTTGGCAACTGATGAGTTCTGGCCAGTACAAGGTGGAAAACCACCTGAGCTTTCACAAGTTAAAGACGCGATTGATGCTATACTTTCTTCTTCCCAAAGAGACAGAAGTTCAAGCTCTAAATAAGCTTCCAAAGGCAAAATTCTAGAAACCAAGTATTTAGAATTCGATCACAATCCCGGAGGATCAGAAAGAGAGGGGAACAAGATTCGGTATAGGAAGTTTTAATTTAGTTTTAGTTATAATACTATTCCAAATCAATTTCATTTTTTAGTACTCTAAGTGATTATATGTATTCGGTTATGCTTGTATTAAGTAAATAAGACTTATAATTAATAATATATTTTATGAATCTCCATCAAAACTAATAATAAGTGTGAGTTCGAAAATCTTCCTACCGGCAATCCGATGATACCTTTTTTAATGAAACGATGAATGGTACTATGATTTATAATTTATTCGTCTTAATATTTTCGCTCCTAAACATACTATGAAAGTCCAGAATGATCGAGATCTACCTCGTGAAAAATTGCCTTATATAAGATATTGTTGCGGAAAATACACAACAGAATCATCGCTGTATGAAAGGCCAGAAACATTCACAATATTTATTCTTTTGAAGTAATATATAACCTATAATTCTTTATTCTTTAAAAAGTGTAATCAAAACTCAATATACATGTATAAATCAAAAGAAAAACATCATGCTTTATATATATATATATATATATATATATATATATATATTATTAAACATATTGTCTATTTCTTAAAAATTAAGAGGTATAACTCTTATAACACCATGTACAATCCTATTAAGCTTACAATGTAAGCGTATACACACGCATATCATCACGGTCTTAGCTTCTCCTCTGTCTAGATGTTGAGTAGTCATTTCTCCCAGATCTCTTCCTTCTCCCTCCTTGCTCTCTTCAATCTCTGGTAGCCTCGGTTACCACCAACCTCCTGATGCTGATGTTACCTTCACGAGTATCTGCAGCCCGTTTCTATCTTATGTCGAGACGAGAAACCCTAACTCTATCTTGTTGCCACCATCGGAAACCCTAACCCTAAAGTGGCTCTACCATCGCCACCAGACATCTCACAGTATAAACCGGATCGAGGTGCCTATCAAAGGTAAATATGTAGTCGATGGAACTGTTTTGCTCATTTTTCATCTTTTGAGGTTTAGAAAAGAGATTCTTTATACTCATTGTTTACTGAATTATTTATTTGCAATAGTGATGTTAAACAACACCAAATGAAACCATGGTAAGGATTGAATTTTGTGACATCGATTAGAAGGAGTAGGAAGACAAGTCAATTTCAACCTATGCAGGGGAACTAAATTTCAAATGGAAGATGGAGCAATTCATGTTTATGCAAATAAAGATTGTGAGATGCCCTGATTCTTGATGGTGTTGGTGTTGCTATTGTTTTTAGCCCTTACTCTTTAGTTTTTCAGTGTAATTTTATCTTTTCATGAAAAAAAACTTTTTCTTGTTGCTGATGCAACCACTTTTTCTCTTTTGACTTAATGATGGTTTTGCTTTTTTGTAGGTAGTGGATTTCTATAATAGCTAAATGTATGCACAAAAGCTGGATGGTGAAATGGTCAGTTGAGAAAAACCTTTGAGTAATTAACAAATATTGTAGATTCTGGCGAGGAGTTGGGACAGAAGGCGATATAGATGTTTGCCTTCTTTTTTAAGCATAGGGGAAGTATTTATCCACTTATCAGCTATGAAATGTTGTGGTATGGGGAGGGAGATAATAAATCAATAAATATTAAAGCAACATAAGTTACGAAGATTAAAGCTTCCACCTTTACAACCTCCTGGAAGTCTTTATTGCATGGAAATGATTGGTTTTTCCTAGACTTCTTCTTGGGGTATCTTAAATCTTAAAGCGAAGGGTATTATTGTCCTTTACTAACCAAATGTCATATATACGCTTTATTAGCTACAAACATAGTGTTTTGTGGATATTTAATTAGATGATATTTTATAATGTTGATTGACATGGGAATTCATCAAAGGTTAGGCATAATATGATCAAAGATTACTCGAAATCAAAGCCTTCTAACATTCAGTCCCAAGATATTTGTCTGCGATTCAAGAACTGATGTACAACATTTGAGTATGTTTAGTTTGTGTTTTTGTGGTTGTACATATAATTGTACATTGTCCATCATTGTTTGTAGTATTCAGATTCTAGAATGTTATTTGTGAAAGAGACAAAACGGTCTTCTACTCAACTTAAATGACATTTGTACAAGAAATCGATTTGAAGCTATTGATATTTGTCATATTCGCGGCTGATATATAAATTTGAATTCAATTGAGACCATAGTTTATGCATATATTTTATTCAACTTTATTGTAGCTAACATTATCATAATTCATCGAATTAATTTTAATGTAGCCAATGTTATTTAATTTATTGATACATTATTCATACTTAAAACGCTAATTAGTGTGGCCGGTTAAAGATGAGGTATGCATGCAAAGTTCTCTATTTTGTTAAGCTTTATTAATAAATAATATGTATATTAAAATTTAGAATGTTAATTGAGTAAAATGAAATATATGTTCATAACTTTACCAACAAGTCAATAAGACTTCCATTTATTTTCCAATAAAAACGATAATTCTTTTTACAGATTGGTCAAATTTAGTGCAAACAGGGTGATCACATTTTACATAGATATTTATATAAATATGATTGGTGTATTCGAGATGGACTTAGAGTTTTGGCCCCAAATCACTCTGTCCAGTCAGCCCCATATTTTTATGGAACAACAATTGACATGCATCCCATTCTTGGTCAAATTTTATCTTTATTTGCATTGAATGATAAAATACTAATAAAATCATGAAACAAAAATATTAAAGATTTGTCATGTTAGACGGTTTGCCCTTGTGTCTTACATGCTTATGTTGAGGGCGATTATGGTTAATTTTCATTGTTGATGCCTTATGTTCCCGGGATGCATTTGTTCGTTGGCTCTTGCTTTCTTCGAGCTGTTGGTGAGTTTTTTTTTTTGGGCATGGTAGGTGGTTATGCCCTTTGCATCTTGTGTGTTTCTACAGTTTTTTTTTTTTTTTTTTTTTTTTTTTTTTTTTTTTTTTTTTTTTTGCTTCTCTTCACGGATGATATGTTGATAATCAGAAGACAATTTTTTAATCAGACATTATTTTGAGAGGAAACCTTAATGGGAATCTCAAAGTCGCATTTACCCTATGTTATGAAATTTTCACATAACCATTTCTATTAGCATCAAGAAGTTAAAAAGTTTCATTTTGGTTTTATAGAAATCAAAATGGCAGGGTTTTAGGAAGAACAATGATGAAATAACATGTCAGGTACATGGCAGAGTTAACTATTTTCCTGCTATAGAAATCATGATTAGCCAAAATAACATTCTATATCAAGTTATATGAGAGTTAATGATAGATTCTAAGATGTTTTTGTTTGGAATTTTTTTTTTTTTTTTTTTTTTTTTTTTTTTTTTTTTGCCATTTTATTAATTTTTTCTAAGCTGATAGTAAGTGATAATGTTGGAATCGATAAAAGGAAAGAAGATTCTCAAACCCTTTTTCTGAAAAAGGGTTCCGAGTAACAACAATTTCTCCTGATTTCGATTACTTGTTCAAGAGCACCATGCCAAAATCTTGGTTTTCAAAGGTAATTTGAGGTGACGTTCATTCCGGTGATGTCCTATTAAGCCAAAAAATCTCGAATTTATTTGTTTTCAAATACGGCGGTGTTTATCTTGATGCAGGCGTGATATTCCTTAAAACTATCTCCAAATTAAAAAGCTCAATTGGAGAACAATTGGTGATGTGGCAAGTTTGGTCAACTAATTAGGAAAATTCAAAGTCAATGGGAGGAAATTGGTCAACAGTGGCAATGGGGTAACCGGGTGACCTCTTCACTTTGGCTAAAAGATGTAATCGACCCGACAAAAACGACTTCGTTTCCTCATAAAGCTAGAAAAATAGTTTAAGGACCAAATGGACTAACCCTAGAAAGTTCGTAGGGCATTTATGTCATTTTCCCATTTTTATAAATAATCCTAGAATATTAAAAAAAAACAATATTTTTTAACCAAAGAAAACAATATTTCACGTGCGTATAGGCCTATTTTTTGAAGTGAATATATGTATATTTCTTATACTACAATATTCATAAGTAATCTTTAAAAAAAACTCATTTTTATTTACTAATCTATAAACATAATAGTACAAGTATTATATTCCATACAAACCAAGATATAAAAAACAAAAAATGTTACGAAAATTTCAAAGCATTTTCAGGTCTTCGTGTCAAAATTTCTATATTTTCTTCAAATTATCATTTCACATCTTCAATATTTTCGACAAATTCTTCCAAATCCACAACAAAATTAAAAAAAAAAACTGATTAATACAAGAACACTCACAAAAATACATATGTATATATCATGTAAGATCCACATTTGATAATATGATGTAAGATTCACATTTGATTATATAATGTGATATTCAGATGTGATTGTATATTCTAAGATTCAAATATGAATTCACAAGAAAAAAGAAATAATAACAAAAAATACTCATAAAAATGCAAGTATGCATATAGATGCAATTCACATGTGAATCATAAGTGATTCATATTGGAATCACAAGTCATTCATATGATTCACATGTGATTGATGTGTGAATCACATATTATTCATACATGAATCATGTGAATCACATATTATTCATACGTGAATCATGTGAATCACTTGCGAATCCAATTGTTGAATTACATGTGCATTTTGCTTTGAATAATATGAATCCTATAATTCACAGGTTAATCACAAGTTATTCACATCTGAATCACAAGTGATTCACATGATTCACATGTAATTCATATGTGAATCACATATGATTCACGTGTGAATCATGTGAATCCTGTAATTCATATGTGAATCATAATTGATTCACACAATTCACATGTGAATAACAAGTATGATTCATGTGTATATCATGTGAATCACTTGTGATTCACATTTGAATTACATGTGTTTCTTCACAATGAAATTATGAAAACCAAATGTCAAAAGAAAGGTTGCAGATCTATGATCAGATATTTCCTACTGTGTTTCTTCACAATGAAATTAAATATCGTTAAAATGAAATTCATCAAGACAGTTTGCATGAACACAAAGGCAAAATGACTTTGTGTTAATTATGTTAATCTTTGTATATTAATATCCACATAATTTGGCTCTTTTACAAATGAAGTAGCAATTTGACTTCTAAATATTTGATTTCAAATAGAGATTAAGAAAATCTACCTTAACGATGATATGCACTAGTGGAAAGAATTCAATTTGCTACTAATCAAACTGAAACGAAATAATACAAAAATTAGGATGTAAATTTAACATGTTATTAAATAAAAATAAACATAATAAAACAAATTTATACCACCAGAATGAGAAATCCTCAGCGACCGAATCATTCGAGGAAGAAGACATGAGAACGAGATATTAACCACCAGAATGAGAGATCTTCAGGTACCATCGATTCAAGATATACGCTTGAAGGCACGAAAAAATCGATTTGTCGGTGGAACCGTAATACTGGATCGGCAAAGAATCGTCTTCTTCAAATGTGCATCCGATAAGATCTACGACCGATAAGTGATCACTTTTGTATTCAAATCTTCGATCGGCAGAGGATGATGAAATAACGTTGGCGATGGAGGTATACTATGAAGAATAGCCATTGAATAAGTGTATGAAAACGTAAGAGAAAAAGGGGGATAAAATCATTGAACTATAAACGATTTTATTAATATTAACTTGGCTACTTTTTAGATATGTTTAGGTTCTAGTACAAAAATTGACCTTGTCATTTTATTTAAAAAATCAAGCACGCCATTCATTTGGGTCATAATTAAAATTATGCCACCTTTAAAAAATCAAGCACGGCCATTCATTTGGGTCATAAGTAAAATTATGCCACCTTTAACGTAAGTCATCAAATCTTATGATCCAACACTATTTCAAATGATCCTTCCATTATATATATATATATATATATATATATATATATATATATATATATATATATATATATATATATATATATATATATATATATATATATATATATATATATATATATATATATATATATATATATATATAAGGTTTATGTATAAACTATAAATATTGTGTGGTTTTATATAACCAAAACCGGACCAATCATCACTTTAGGCAATTTTTTAATTTTACATACAACCATTTTAATAACCTAAAATAAAATCGTGTATATATATATATATATATATATATATATATATATATATATATATATATATATATATATATATATATATATATATATATATATATATATATATATATATATATATATCCCTTAGGCCATCTCTAGTACATTGAAGATTGAAGTCATATGTGTTTAATGAATTGACACATATATATTAAACTTACTATACAACTTTACCAATTAAATTCTATATAATTTAATAGATTGCTATATCATTTCTCATTTTCTTTTTACTTATTGTTGTTTTTTAAATAATTAAATAGCATGAAATTAAAAACTATATGCTATAGTTTGAATTAACATTAATTAAAAATTAAAAATTTGAAATAAAAAATAACTTATATATATATATATATATATATATATATATATATATATATATATATATATATATATATATTTGTGTGTGTGTGTGAGGAGAGATAGTGTAAAGTTCAATGAGGATTAAATTTCACATTAAACCCCCCATTATTTTAGTTTTAGAAAAACTGTTTTCTTGTAAAAATCTTTCAAAACTAATATTTGAGTCCACACACACCCAAGAGTATGTCTGTATCCCTCAAACCAGAGCTCTAATAGGAACTTGTAGCATCCTAAAATTCGAGATCAAAATTTTCATTTTTAACTAAGCTATTGTAAAACCAAAAGTATAAAAACATCCATAGTGTCTACCCATTTCAAAACTAATTAGACAGTATTCAAAACATGTCTTAATGAAACAATATCAGAGTATAATCCCAAAGATCTCATGTGCGGAAAACATAGTGTGATGCATTGCGATCATGCCAACTCCATTCCTTTTTGCAAAAGAAGTACCTGAAACCAATACTGAAAACCGTAAGTACAAAGCTTAGTGAGCTCCCCCATCATACCACATACCATACAAATAACATACTTTCAGGAACATCTGGGTGCCCGACCTAACCCTTCGGTCTCTTTTAACCGGTAACCGCCTATTATATCTCGGTGTTGACCTGCCCATTCTGTCTCTTTCAACCGATAACCTGCCTTGGATATTTGGGTGATGGCCTAACCCTTCAGTCTCTTTCAACCAGTATCCTGGGACTATTTCACCCCTACAACTACCACATAATATCCTAGCATATACATACAATTCTCCTACTGCCTAACATATCTAGGTGCTCGCCTACCCCTTCGGTCCTTTCGACCGGTACTAGAGACTATTCCACCCCCTACTTCTACAATATAACATGCTAGCTCATAAACACATAATTCATATACCGCCAAGCTTAACCGTGTGTTGGCATACCCCTTCGGCCCTATTGACCGGTACTCGGGACTATCCTACCCCTCCTACCACTATCACATAATATAACAAAATACTAGCACATAAAGCATAACAAATAGTGACATACCAGATAATTATCACAAAGATAATTATCTCTACTATAACTCTTACTAGTGGGCTGATATTAGTGCCTTCGACCCACTTCTACTAGAAGGTAACTCACCTCATACTGCTAAAAGTCCACTACAAGAGTTCCGCAGCTGCTGCCTTGACAAATCCTCAAGCTATCAATATCAAAATATCTCTCAATTAGTAATTGGGTCCTAAACCTTGGTCCATAACCCATACTTGGGGTAAAATGACCATTTTACCCCTAGCCCAACAAGATACGTAACTAAGGCCCAAGTCCAAAACCAATCATGTCCAAAACTCTAAATTCCATGAAGGCCCACTAAGTGCCCAATTTTCCAAATTAGGCCCCAACCCTTACATAGGACAACCCTTTAGAATTCATTACGTATTTCATAACCCTCAAACGGTCAAACTTGGTCAAAGTTCACATCAAAGTCAACATTCTGGTCAAAGTCAATATCCTGGTTGACTCAACTCGTCGAGTTGGTCCATCAAATCGCTGAGTTCCAGGAATCAGAATCCTTGAATCGCAATCCAACTCGTCGAGTCACCTCCTGGCTAACCGAGTTCCTTGGCCACTCACGGTTGCGATAAATCAAGTGTACTCGTTGAGTCACTTACCAGACTCGTCGAGTTCTACCTTAAACTAAATATGGAAATAACAACTTAACTCGTCGAGCTTTGTTATGGACTCACCGAGTTCCATGAACAGTATCGAGAATATTCGACCGGACTTGTCGAGTTCCTCTATGAACTCATTGAGTCCGTTGCATTTATAGACTATGCTACCTTTTCCTCAGATCTAAATTTCCAGAATATAGATTCATATTGTTTCCATAACGTATTTTTATGAAGTTAACAACTTGATAGCTTTGCACGCCTCAAATGGACCCAAATTCGAGCAATAGCAATTTACTTCCATGAACATGGGCTTTTCTTGGACAACAATAGGTTTGAGACCCTTTTTATGATTCTAAGGGCCAAATACTACTGTAAAGTGGGAATCCTTAACATACAATCCACATAGGGTATCATTTTCCCATAATGGGGTGAAAAAGAACAATAAATAATAACTAGAAGAGACGTAAGCTATGAACCACCAAGATAAGGAATTTTTACCTCAGAAAGTTTTCAATGATGGACAAGATCCCAGATCTAATGCTTCTTCTCCTCCAATCTTCTCCTTCTTCCACAATCTTCAAAATACATAAGAATCACTCAAAAATAACTCACAAGTTCATCCAAAACATTAGGGTTTTGTGGATTAGAATTGGGAAACTGGAGGCTATAAAGGAGGCCAAACCCTATAACTTAAGTTGTTTAAATAGGGTGCAAAACCACAAATTAGGGTTTCACTCCGACAGCCATACTTGTCGAGTTGGCGCTCCCCAACTCGTCGAGTAGGTTTCTTAAACCGCATCCACCAGAATAATTCCTACTCGATGGGCTTGGGGCCTCCAACTTGTCAAGTTCTTCTTCAATAATGAATGAATTGCTTTTAAAAACACACTCTAGGAACCAGGCGTTACAGACAAATATAACAACAACAACAAGTTCTCATAGTTAAGCAACAAATCTTGTATATATATATATATATATATATATATATATATATATATATATATATATATATATAGTTATATGGAAAATGAAGGATTAGGGCAACACATGCTTAAACCAATGAAAACATGACAACACATCACTTTAGGGTAAGTACATAAATAACTTCCACAATACATTACTTGTGAATAAAAAAATGGACACGTGTCGTTTGATTATTGGTTCCTGCGTATGTTGCCCTAGTTATTTGTTTTCTATAGAACTCATTCCTATATATATATATATATATATATATATATATATATATATATATATATATATATATATATATATATATATATATATATATGTGTGTGTGTGTGTGTGTGTGTGTGTGTGTGTGTGTGTGTGTGTGATTATTATAGATATTATGTGTATAAAATATGTGTAAAAACTTACCTCAAACCCTAATAAATAAGGCTAAAATAGATATTAAAAATAACATATTATTTAAGATAAATAATATAAATAAGAATCGTGGTAATTAAAAAAAGAAAGAGTGTGCATAAAAAAAAGACATAAATTTAACTTTGTATGAGGAAGTTATCATTTTTCGAAGTTTCAATTCGACATTGTACTGTAGTTTGCGACATATGAACATAAATAAAAATCAGTTGATTGTTAGCCAAAAGAATGCAAACGAGAGTTGAAGATCTCGTAAATACCCATTTAATAATATAAAGATAGTCGAAAATAGATATTGTATGTAACGGTTATGGTTTTTGTACGGACTTTAACAGTCGAAGTCTATAAAAATATAACTTCAAAAATAAATTGAGAATTACTCGATGGATTCTAAACAAACGTTGTAGTACTTGTCGACAGCTACTCGTGGATATAAAGGACGTCAAAAATGAAGCCCATACCAGAAAGATAAAAATTTTTGAAAAAAAAAATTAAAATTTCACGAGTGTGTACCATAGGCGCGACATGCACTAACTAGCCGACGCGGCCCACTCATTTTTGAGACATGTGGCGACATTCTAGTGGAACCACGTCAACACCTTAACAAAGGGTGCATCATGCATCACACAAAGCGTGCGGTACGTTACACACACGCATATATATATATATATATATATATATATATATATATATATATATATATATATGCATTTGATGCTCATTCTCTCATCCATATTCACCCAAATCCTCTGGAAATTCTTTCCACCCCTAGCTCTGATACTCCTTAGTTCCCTACTAATTTAGTGAGTCCCTGTGGCATCAGATATCTAGAAAAATAGAAGTTGTCGGGTTGGAGATCTTTAGTGAAAGCTACGGCTACCTTCGCATGCTACCTTCAGTTTGGAGGTGAGCATTCAGGGAGATGGTTCTGGTTCAGGATTAGGTCTCGACTCATGTGGTGAGCTAGTCTGGGGAAGGACTGCCAACATTTTGAGTTCACATTGGATTGAGGAGATGGAAGGTGTTTTCCGCACTAGTACCTACCCAATAGGAGTCAAGGTTCGGTTCGCCTTCGATCTCCTGTATCGGGCGACAAGGAGCTGCTGGGAATTGATTGTGTGATCTAATGCACTTGCTAAGGTTTAGACTATGACTTGGGAAGAGTTTGTAACCTGGTTTGGGGTAGAGAATATTCCAGCTATTGCATTTCATTTGTTGGCATGTGAGCTAGCAAGCGTGATAGGGTGTCAAACCCTGAAGGATATGACTTCCAGAGTCCGAGGATGCTAGACCGATTTTGAGCACATTTGGAAGAGATGGTGGTGTCAGGTGCATATAGTAGAGGGTCCCGGGAGGAGACCCAAAACTTCTGATCATCGGGTGAAGGGCCAGTAGGGTTGAAGACAGTGCAACACATGTGGGAAAGTGCACAAGGGATGTTGTGGATCCAAGGGTTTAGGCTGCTACAAGTGTGGCAGGACTAGTCATGTCAGAAGGGATTGTTCCCAGGGCCAAGCCTATTATTCGTTCACTACAATCGGGTGGGCCTCAAGAAGTCCAACTGTTCGACGTAGAGGGGAGGATCGTTGGGCGCATCTGCCCCAGATACCTTTAGGACCACTGATGGACGAGAGGGTGGATTCGGAGCTCCAACAGAGAGTAGTCAGACTATAGAGTGACATGTAGGAGATATTAAGATTTTAGGAGGAGAAGTTGTCGGTATACAACCTTTGCCCTTTTTCAGTTATCTCTATATTTTGTAGTTGTTTTCTTGCATCGAGTTCAAGCAAGTGTATATGGGGTCAGCTCTCAGCTTATGTTTGAGTATGCTCTTAAGAAGTGTCATATGCCAATTGCATACTATGAATTACTAATAGTTAGTGAAGGGTCATTCCATTTTTGCTAGTTCGGGGTGTTCAATGTTCTTTCTGTTCTTAGCAAAGATTGGTCAAGGGTATTACGGAAAAGGTCTGTGATTAACTTCATCAAGCTAGTCCACCCGTATCGATGGGATGTAGTGGTTTCATCATTTGTTCTGGTATGACCGGTGGTGGCCTATGGGAGAACTTCTAGCTTCTGACACAGCCGTCACTAGGAGAGGAGCAGTAGTAGATAAATACGGGTCTAGTCCCATGGGTTGTTATCCATTGGATGTTCAAAGGAAATTGTATTTTTCACATGGGTCATGGTTGATTAGATTTCAGTGGTTCTGCAAGGATTCGTCAGCCAAAGTAAAGGTTAAGGTTTCTAGTCGCCAACATGGGAATATAAGGAGTGGTATAGTAGCATGAGAAGTGGATTGAGGTATCAGACTGCACCAAAATTCAAGAGTACACTTCAAGATTTCAAAGGATGGATGATCTTAGGGTTTGACTGGTAATTGATAGCTAGCATGGTAACGACATTTTGTCATCAGCGGACAGTTAGGGAGTAAGAAGGATTGTGAATCCTTCAATTCTCACCTGCCGTAAAGACTTAGTCAAATATAAATGGTGGACAATTGATAAGGTATTCAGGAGCAGAAATACGGGTGAAACTAGGATAAGTTTCACATCCTAGTCAGGAAGAAAGACAACCCAAGCAGTTGTATGGATTGAGGGTAGAGTAAGTTAGAAGTCGGAAGACTCACTAGCATTGAGATCACATTCCCATGATGGTTGATATCATGCCCTAGGAATTTGGGTCAGGGATTTCATTCACGACAAGAGTTCAACTTGGGATGTCAGATCGTGTATGTATATTCGATCTTAGGTGTGTTCGGATTAGTAATTAGCGGTAAGACCATGGTCAGCGGTGGAGTCAGCATGAAAAGTGATATAAGACCGCGGGATAACGGTAGCAATCAATAACAGCCAGTCAGCATGGAAAGTGTTGTAAGATTGTGGGATAGCCGTAGAGTTTATAAGGTTGTTAGATAGTGGTAGAATTGTTGTAAGTCTGTGGGTATAGCTGTAGCATTCACAAGGTTCTCAAATAGTGTTGTAAATGTTATATGACTACGGGTGTAGCCATAGCATTCACAAGGTTTCCAGATAGTGTTGGAAGTGTTGTAAGTCTGAGGGTGTAGCCATAGCATTCACAAGGTTGTCAGATAGTGTTAGAGCATTGTCAGGCTGACTAACGCTTTATGTCGATAGTTCATGAATATAATCATGTGGTTGTTGAAGATTATAAGACTGATAGTTATGAGGATGACGTTTTGATTGAAACAACTATTCCACGAGTTGTTGAACATGTTTATAAGGAAACAAAATAGTTCGAAAACGTGATGAAAGAAAAAGGTCCTCATTTTCTAGAATCTAACTCAATCGTGTATCCGAAATGGTGACAAAATGAAGTAGTGTTCCACAATCAAGTTTTCGTTACCACTAGAAATGGTGACAAAATGAATCCTAAAATCAGCAACATTGTTGAAGAAGACAACAAAGTTGGAACAAAAGAAGGGTTCTTTTTCTAATCAAAGCATGGTTGAAAATACTATAAAAAAGAACTCAATGAATTTTCAAAGACAAAAAACGAAATGAGTTTCGAAAGTAAAATTTGAAAAATCAAAAGCTGATAAAGAAACAAATGAACCAGTTTCGAAAACTCTAAAAGCAATAGCACAAATTTTCAATGAGAATATTGAAAAAGTTGCAAAAGAGGAAGGTGTTTCGATGCAAAAAGCACGAAACAAAGTCTATTGGAAAAATGTCAAGGCATTTTATAAACAAAAAGTTTTTAAGCAAAAATCAACTGAACAAGTTCTGATGTTTTCTTAAAATAAGAATTTTGTTCAAAACAATTCCACTCAAAAACAAAATTATTTTCCAAAAGGACAATCTAATGATCTCAAACCTGTTCGAACTTCAATTGTTCAAACACAACGAAACAGGAGTTTTGTTCAAAATCAATGTTCATGGACTTTTTTTTTCAAATCATCAAAATGACAGGTTTCCTCAAAACAAATTCAACGAAGTGTTGTTCAAAATAATGTACAAAGAAATTTCCATCGATTTCACAGTCAAAGAAGTTCTCCACATGGACAACAAGTTTTTATTTGAACATTAGTAGGTTATAACCAATATTTTCAAAATAGGTTTCAGAACTCTACAAAACCATCATTTCCAAAAAGAAATTTTGAAAAATTGGAACTAAAAGGAAAGAAACATGAACCGTTTAAACCAACAAAACCTCACTTTCGAAATCCAGAGTCTAAACAGAAAGTCAATGCTTCTTTTATGAAAGGGAAAAATAATGTGAAGAATATCAACCATTGCCTCGAAGGCAAAAGGAAGAAATACCAATCGGGAATGTTCTCTGAAGAGCAAATCAAGTATTCTTATGAAAGTTACTTGAACGAGTCACAAAAATGTTGTTCATCCACATTGGAATATACTTCATCAGTGAAAAGGTGGAAAGAAATTCTCAACACAAAAGTTGGAGCACAACGAACTGTAGATGGAAAAGGGAAAGTCGGTGTCGAACCTAAACCATTGAATGATTACATTTCGATGTCCAAGTCTGTCAAAGTTGATTTAATATATAGTCTAAAATCGAAGGTTCGAAATTGGGTGCTAGGTTGTTCATTTCACAATGCATTTCAACTTAATATCCAAGGATCCAAAACACCTTGGGACCTAAATTTTCTTGATTGATCGTAGCAACCATGTGTCGAGCAATACGATGAATATTGGTATATCAATAGTGGTTGATCTTGTTAGATGACAGGTCAGAAGGAGAATGTGCGAGACTTTCAAAGTTTGGATAATGTTGGGGTTGTGAATTTTGGAAATAATAAAAAATGCAAAGTGAAAGGTTACGGAAAAGTAACGAATAGGATGTTTACAGTGAACTGGGTGGCATATGTCGAAGGCTTACAATACAACTTGATATGCGTTTCGCAACTTGTTGTGGGTATTGTCAATCGAGTTGTCTTCGTTGAAGGAAGTGTGATCTCGAATATAGAAATGAAGGAGGTTTTGCTTAAGTCAAAAATGAAAGGTGACATGTTTACACTCAACATGAGGCCCATTGTTGGTGTTCCCTCTATCTGCTTACTTTCGAAAGTTTCATATGATCTTAGTTAGTTGTGGCATCGACGACTCTCCCATCTGAATTTCAAGAAAATTAAGAAACTAGTTATACATGATCTTGTTTATGGCTTAGCTATATTAAAATTTGATAATGGTTCACTATATGTGGCTTCTAAACAGGAAAAAGCAATATCGTCAAGGTCATCTAATCTTTATCGACTCAAAGATCAACGAACCTCTGAAACTTCTTCACATTCACCTTTGTGGACCATAGACTATTGGGACTATTAATAACAAGTACATATTGGTCATTCTTGATGATTTTTCAAGGTTTACTTCGGTTTTCTTTCTTCTTCAGAAGTCTAAAACTGCTCCAGTGATAATAGATTTTATCAAGCACATCGAACTATGTCTGAGAAAGAAAGCTAGAAAAATCAAAAGCGATAATGGCTTAGAATTTAAGAATCAAACTCTTTATTCGTTCCTGAATAAATAAGGGATTACACATAATTTTTCATCTCCTTACACACCATAGCAAAATGGTGTTGTCGAACGGAGGAATTGATTTTTGTGCGTAGCTGCAAGGACAATGCTGACTTATGCGAATTTTCCTCAATATCTCTGGGCAGAAGCAGTTTTGACAGCATGTTTCACTCAAAATCGTTCATTCGTTCATCGTTGTTATAACATAATCTTGTATGAAATCACCAACAATCGCTAGACTAATGTTAAATTTTTCCATGTTTTTGGTTGCAGGTGCTTTATCATGAATCTCAAAGATAATCTTTCGAAATTTTAGTCACAATCTGATGAAGGAATATTCTTGGGATACTCACACAACTCTGTAGCATATCAGGTGTTGAATAACCATACAAGAATGATCGAGGAGACATACAATCTTACTTTTGAAGATTTCCATGTCAACCGTGTCAAATAGACTTTTGAACAAAAGCCTACTCTCACGGAAATAAACGATGAATCAACAATTGTAAACACTTTTGATATTGATTATGATTTAATTTTTAGTGTTATAGATAGAGAATAGATGTTGAAGGTCATGCTGATGATAATCAGATTCTTGAAGTATCAAAGCATTCTTAGGATTCGACGGTGACTAGGGAAGAATATGATTCTCAATCTACCTCAATTTCACAGGTACATGTCGAACATCAATCAATTTTACATGGTAGTCAAGTGGAGGGGGAGAGCTTGAGTTTGATGTTCAAGATCATTTACATGAGTCTACTATTGAGGGGACGCATGCTTGAAATACAAATCAGTTCGAGAGGTAGCATGGACAGAACAATGCTATTGTCCAGGGGGAGCATCACAACTCCATTCTATTAGTCGAGGGGGAGCTAAATATATCGATAACTAATGCTGATGTCAAGGGCAGGTGTAACAATTCTAAGTGTTTTCATGATGTTTTTGATAATGTGTCCAATTCAGGTGTAGGTTCTGAAACGTATGAAATCTTTAAAGTTGCACCATTGGATTTTGATCATGCATATCAACGGATGAACAAATGGACAGAAAACCATCCAAAAGACTAGGTTCTTGGTGATCCTCAAGCTGGATTTATGGTGCGTGCACAAATTCGAGCTAAAACGTGATACTGAATGTTTAGTAGTAATTATGTATGTTTAATTTCTTCATTACAAAAATGCAACCAAAAATAGTTAAGGTTGCATTGGAAGATCCTGATTGGATTGTTGTCATACAATTTGAACTTGCTAAATTTGAACGAAATAAGGTTTGGAGACTAGTTCCAAAAGTTGATGATGGTTCATTCATTGGTTTAAAATGGATTTTTAAAATAAAATGGATAAATAAGGGAATGTTGTTTGAAATAAAGCAACGATGATTGTTAAAGGATATTCGCAACATGAAGGTGTTGACTATGACAAACCTTTTCCCCTTTCGCAAGACTCAAGGTTGTTCGAATGTTTCATGCTTATGCAACATGTAAAGACTTTGATGTATATCAAATGGATATCAAGTGTGCTTTTGTCATTAGAGTCTTAGAGGAGACCATTTATTTCAAAACCCACCAGGTTTTGTAAATGAAAATTTTGCTAATCATTGTTATATTCTTAATAAAGTAGTATGTGGCTTAAAACAAGCACCTCGAGCTTGGTATGGAACTCTTACCAATTTCTTCAAACTCTCTAAATTTAAACAAGGATCGGTTAATCCTACTCTATTTCGAAAGAAATAGATGATATTATTTTTGGCTCAACTAACCCTTCGTTGTCTAGGGTATTTGAAAATATGATAAATAGCCAGTTTGAAATGATTATAATAGGTGAGAGAAATAATTTTATGGGGTTGAATATTCGTCAAAGCAGGGAAGGAATTTTCATAAATCAAGAGAAGTACTCTCGTAACTTACTTGAGAAATTTCTCATGACGAATGGTTCATTGTTGAAAGTATTGATGGCAATTGGCACAAGCTTAGGTCCTTTATTGGATAAGCCTACTGTAGATCTCAGATTTTATAGAGGCATGATAGGTTCCTCTATTGTATTTAGCTACTAGTAGACTTGATATCATGTCCGATGTTTGTGGCTGTGCTAGGTATCATTTGAGTCACAGAGAACCCCATCTAACAGTAGTGAAGAATATCTTTCGATATGTCAAAGGAACTTTGTCGTTGGGTTTATGGTACCCTTCGAAGACTGGATTTTTCATACAAGAATTTTCTGATGCGCACCTTGGTGGCTGTCAATTTGACAGAAAAAGCGCAACTGGTGGATGTTAACTTTTGGATGGGAAGCTTGTTAGTTGGCATTCGAAGAAACAAACATGTGTTTCGATTTCCACAATTGAATTGGAGTATGGTGTTGTTGTACCTTACCTTTTTCAGGTCATATGGATTGAAAGCCAACTTCGTGATTACACAATAAATATGAATAAGATCCCTATAGATTGTGATTCACAAAATGCGATACGTATCTACCATAATCCAGTTCAACATTCAAATACAAAGCACATAGCTCTTTGCTATCATTTTATAAAGGATCATGTCAAAGATGGTAATATTGAGGTTCATTTTGTCAAAATGACGGAACAACTTGAAGACATATTCATAAAACCTTTGGATAAGAAATCATTTTTAAGGATCTTAAATGGTTTAGGGATGATTGATGCAAGCTCAGCTCCTGGTTCGTTTTCATCGTAAATCAAATGATGTCGACATACTGTCGGAGTGTTTAGAGGTTACCGTTCACCATTCAATGTTCAACTACATTCGATTTCGAAATTCCTCTGAATGGTTCAGATAAACCTTCGCTATTTGGGAAGAAATATTGTTCGATCTACACTGTCTTTGGAAGTAGATACTTCTTTTTTATTTTAGTCTTATAAAATTAAAATTCCAAAAAGATTTTCTTATTTTTTACTTTAAATTTCAAAAACAAAAATTCCAAAAAGATTTTATTATTTTTGTCTTTTAATTTCAAAAACAAATATCCAAAAAGATTTTCTTCATTTTGTTTTGTGTGTTTAATCTTTTTCTGTGTCTCATTATATCAACATATTGTGGTAGAAATTGCTCAATTGAATATATTCAAAAGCAGGACAGGTACAACTTCGACAAATCGCACAATTTAGGTATCTTGAGAAGCATTCTGTTGTATGTTGACCCTAAGCCTCAAAAACTCAATGTGTTTCAAAGCTTTATAGATCTCTCACTATGAGTGTTCCTTCCTAATCTGGCTATATTCGCATTAGTCGAAGAGCTACCTTTCTCTTCTTGTTTTGAGTAAAGAGATCTATGCAAAGTCTGTATCATTCGTAGAGGGACAAGGTGTTTTCTTAACCAATCTTTTTCACTAAATTTTTTCTTTACAATCACACACCTCACTATATATCCTCGATACATCTGGTAGAAACCAAGTAGAATGTAGATATTGCACAAGTCTGTGTTTATGATCCTAATTCATTTTTCCATGATGACGGTGAAACCCAAAAAGGCCAACTTTTAAGGAATTCACGGTAAACATCATGCTCAAGATTATAATGAAACATTTGTTTAAGTACCACATTTCGATACTCAAAATCATATTCTTTTCGTTATGTGTGATCTTGATAAAATGTTCTTTAATCAATACATTTTTTCCTAACAAGACCCAACTCTTAATTTTTTTAATATGATTTCTGTCTAAATATCTTTTTGAACTCTTGCCACTTCAAAACTTTTCTCAACCTCACTAGTTCCTAACTACACTTGTCATACAAGTAATTTTGTTCATTCAACTCACACTTATTGTAAGTTGTGGTTTTAAACAAATTTATACATACTTTCAAAGCCTATGCAAAAAGAGGCCCTTCATTATTTATTGACAGGTATTCGATTGTACTTCACAGGAAACCACACAAGCAATGTCATCACTCTTAATGTCGAATAAAGTGATCTTTGCCTAGGATCCTACTGCTTTTGTAACGTCCAAAAATTTCATTTTTAATTAAGTTACATATAAAACTTTCACTAGTAAACATTGAATCAACACGTCATTTCGCAAAATCAAGTATCATGTTTCAACCCCTCAACATATGCAAATAACATATCAGAGTACAATCCCAGAAAACACCGTGCGGAAAATCAAATGTGTGGGTGAAGCCATGCTACGCCGCCGGCTCCTTCCCCATAGATGACGAGGTACCTGAAACCAAAAACTGAAACCGTAAGCACAAAGCTTAGTGAGTTCCCCCATCATACCACATACCATACAATACCATTGGTATCTTTCAACCGGTAATCTTCATCAGTATCTTTCAACCGGTAATCGCCATCGGTATCTTTCAACCGGTAATCACCATCGGTATCTTTCAACCAGTAATCGTCATCGGTATCTTTCAACTAGTAACTGGGGACTATTCCACCCCCTACCACTAGCATACAATAGCAATATATAAACGCACAGTCAGGCATATCAGAGTACTGACCGACCCCTTGGTCCTAAGGACCACTATCAGGGAAACTATCCCTATCAGGTAACATATCATACAGATATAACTCATAACCAAACCCATACCATACCAAGATAATTATCACAAAGAAAACTATCTTCTAAATACTCCTCAATGGTGGGCCGGAATTGTGGCCTTAGACCCACCCCTACTGGAAGGTAACTCCCCTCGTAGCTGCCGAACTGTGCGGGAATCCTCTAACTGCTGCCCCTGCTGCTCCGGAAATCCCCCGGCTATAATTCCCACAAAACACTTAGTCAGAAACTGCCATTTACTCTTAGGGTAAAATGACCATTTTACCCCTTGACCAAGTCAAAGTCAAAGTCAACTTCCAGTTGACCCGACTCGCCGAGTTGGCTCGCCAACTCACCGGGTCTCTATCCTTCCACTAGACCTCATACTCGTCTCTACTCGTCGAGTTAGGCGATGACTCGACGAGTTATCCTTCTAAATGAACACCGACTGTATCCTCATGCGACTCGCCGAGTTGTATGAACAACTCGTCGAGTTCATCATCAACTGATACTCATGTCCTGCCCTGACTTGCCGAGTTGTATGAACAAATCGTCGAGTTACTCTTCATCCTAAGAACATGTTCTGACCTCAACTTGCTGAGTTGATAAACAACTCGCCGAGTTCTTTGAAGATTGTCTTGGACTCGCCGAGTCCGTTTATCCACTCGCCGAGTACCATGAATTCCCAGAACACTTTGCTTAGTCCAGAACGTTGGGTCACTCCCCGGGACTCTCTAAAACCCTTCCACACTCAACTGGTCGTTATGACCTTCACTGATTTGGGACCAAAACCCTTGGACTTGCCGAGTCCAGGAATGGACTCGCCGAGTTGGTCGCATCCCTCACTAAGAACTCCGATTTATGATGTACAACACTTAACCAAATGATAGATCCAGGCCCTAAACTCAATCTAGCACGTAAAGTTACAAACTTTACGTGCATGCATGGGACATTAGAGCTTAAAAGGCTCTAAAATGGTTCTTTTGTTGCATGGGGCCTTCCTTGGTGCAAAAACAACCTAGATCTGACTTGTGACTCTTAAAATGACATGATCCAGAAGCCCAGACCCCCAACCATGTTTTCAAACATGGTTGGCTACCAAAAATGGCTTCTAAAAGCCCTAAATCACCTCAAAGAGGGATCTAACAAATGAATGAGCAAGGTTCCAACTTTATACCTTCCAAAGACTGCAAATGATGAACCAAACTCGAATCCTTCAGTCCCCTCTTGATCCTTCTATGCTCTTCCTTCTTCCTTGAGGTCAAAACTCACAAGAATCACTCAAAAAGCCTTAGATCTTCACAAAAACGGCTTGGGTTTGCTATGAGGAGTGTTTGGGAGCATAAAGGGGGAAAGGAGGCTGTATATGGTCGTTTAAATAGCATGCAAACCCCTGGATTAGGGTTTTTGCCCAAATAGCGGCTACTCTCTGAGTCCGGGACCCGACTCGCCGAGTCCGCAGCTTAAATCCCGCGCCTCATCCCGCTTCTACTCGGCGAGTCAGTCCTTCAACTCGCAGATTCCAAGGCTAAAATGCAAAGATAAGAGAAGATTTAACAACATAATACATACCAAGAACCAGGTGCTACAGCTTTTGTATTGAATAGTATTTGATGTCACTATATGCATATTTTTTTAAATTTGATTCCCGTTATTTATTTGTGATACATTTGCGTTGGAATCCTCGATGTTTTGGCTAATACCAAATCAAACCAAGATTTTGCAAATTCTGGCGTATGATTTCGCTATTTAATCGCAAAAGTGAATGAACTTTTCCTAATCACAAAGGCCAGATGTTTTCTTGATCATGAAACTCTATGGTGTCGTTTCGAAACAAGTGATGGTTCTTATCTCATTCAGATAAACAAACGTTCGGCAGATGCGACGGTTCATTTTTTCACGGGTTTTTAGGAAATTGTGATTATCCCTTTTTCTAACTTGGCGACTTTTCCGGAAACCGAGCCACTAAACAAGGCAACACGGGACAAGATCTCATTGGTTACCAGTTCAAATTCAAATTATACTTTGATTATAAAAGGAATCTGGTGGTCTAATTTGAAGAATTTATGTACTCTAGCCAAATTTTTCCTAAATATTCTTTCACGATAATTGTGTTTTCACAATTCTCACAAACCCTAACAATGATGACACCAAATGGTCATGTTGATCCATCTAATATAACCATTGAAAAAGACACCTCGCAACTACTGATGAAGATTCAAAGATCAAATTTTCATGTCCAACCAAATGTTATGCAATATCTCGAATAGTTACAGATGTTGAATGTTGCCCTCAGTCACTCTGTTCTTTCGACTGTTATGTCTTTTTCATTCTTTGTACATATGACCTAGTTATCACTGGCCGGATCAACACAAGTGTATAACAAATTGATTTAAGTGGTTACATTACTGACCAACGACAAATTATACAAGCTTACCAAGCGGCAGTTTGCACAAATCATCAAACTTCCTTATACAGGTATGTTTTATGAAGTAATGAATGAGCAGATTGTTTACATGTTTAATGAGACGGGTCATTAACCACCTCTTACTGGAATGAGTCATTTTTAAAATTTTGCTTTGCTGTATGTGTGGAATTTCTTTTTTGGGATTTTTCTACGATGCTTGGCTGGTCGTAGTACAAGGCTTATAAAACAAAGTTGGAAGTGTATGCAATGATAGCAGGTCTTTTCTATGATCTCAATGTCGATTATGACAGATAGTTGTGGGAAGAATTTGGAATAGGAATTTCTCATACAAATGTTACGAATGGTGTATCTTGCGCAAGATACTGGAGTCTATATCTTTGAGATGTTTTTGAGAAAACGGGAATTTTGGTACCATCGGAGGATGCAAAGGCAGAGTTTTCGATGTATTAGACTCTAAAAAATGTTACTGGTGATCCAATTCTATTTCCATCTGTGGCTAGAATTTTGGATGCTATGTTATGAAAACTTGATCCTGCTAATCTAATCCATGTTCAATATTTAACAACTATTAAGTCAAATGTTCATGTTAGTGTTTTATTGCCAAAAGGCGTTGATGGTACATCGAAGGCTGCTAAAGCTTCAAAGAAACCTAATAAGCCTGATCAGCCATCATCTATTCCTAAGACAATAGAGAAGGAGGTTACAAAAACGGGTCACGAGAATGTTCAAAAAGAATTTTCCAAGGAGTTTGTTCCATCGAAGACAAGTATTCACAAATGAACAAAGAAGCCTGCTCATCGACCTCGTCATTCTACTGAAAACTCAATTATTGAAGAAGTTCTTGTTAAGCCCTTATCTTCACCTAACGAGGTATATGTATCGAAGGGCATAAAGAAAATACATAAACCCCAACTTAATAGACGAGGTGTGTGTATTCGTGATGGTCCAGTTCCGGTATCAACAGCCTCGAAGAAACGCAAAGCTCATGAAGTGGTCAAAAAGATAAAGAGGAAGAAGACACAATTTGCTGATCCACTTGACGAAGTTGTTGTCGAAACTGATATGGATAGTGGAAGTGAAAGAACACCTATTCAACATGAATAACATGGATTTGGCTTCAAGACACCTCAAAGGGACTCTCCGGTTATATCGACTTTCGAGGAGACTGGAAGTTTTGGTGGCCATGTACATATATATCATATGGATACAACCACCAATTTGGGTGAATCTCCATCTTCTACCATCCCCACGAAGACAGTTGTCATACCATACGAGGTTTCGCAAACTGAGTCTGTTACAAAGGAGGTTCGAACCGCAAGCATCCCTGTGCATATATCTAATATGGACACAAATGTCACTACGGGTGAAGGGATGATGCATAGCGAAGCACATGGTACATATTCCCTTGAAACCTCTTCTGTTCATATCACAGTTATTCTTTCTTCTACCATCAAAACAACCCTCATTGATACTTCAACTTCTTTACCACAATTTTGTTCTCCAATCCCATCTACATTACCAGCTTCTATCATCTCACCAACATTCTATAACATCATGCATTAACCTATTACAAGTCTTTTCTCCACTCAATCCACTGAAGGTGAAAAGAGAGTTCTAGAAGAAGAACCCGATGATGATGATGTCATGGTTTCCTTTGTAGAAATTCAATTTGACACTATAGAAGATAATATTTCTGATTACATCCTCATGTCAGGAAAACAATTTAAGATTCTTGATCACAAGGTGCATTTGTTGTTAAAAATTTAAATAGATAAAGGAGGAAGAAATTATGTTTCTAGTGTTGAGGTGGATATTATGTTCAAGTCGCAAGAGAATTGCATAAAGGTAACGATGGCGCAGATTGAGAAGAAACATGAAGAGCGCTTACAACATCATGCACATAATTTTGAATATGAGGTTACGAAAATTCATGATGTTGCAAAAGAACTTCATGAACTTTTTGTTGAACAAGACAAGAAGGTTAAGGACTTTGTAAACCTCAAGGTTACTGAGCTGAAGTCAGAGATGATGAAGGAGGTGGAAAAGATTAAGAAGAATTAATAGAGTGTTTGAAAAGCTGGAGGAGTTTTTGGGAAGCTTAAAAGCGTCTCTGTCGAAGATTGATCTTTCTCAACAATCTTCTGTCTCTCAGGAATCTATCTTGAAGATGATTTCTTCTATTGAAACGAATTTCAAGGCAGAACTTGCTCCTCCTCTCAAGTTGGTGCTTCTATTGCCAAAGGATGCCGCACCTGCGAATCATGTGGTGCAAGGGGGAGAAAAAGGTGTTAGTCCTTCGAAAGACACTAGTCATGGTAAAGTTGTAGGGAAGGCTATATCAAATCAAATTTCAACGTCACCTCCAATTTCTCTGACCATTACTTCTATAACTACAACATTGAGGTTGATAATGAAAGGGATAGTTATTGGAGAAAGTGTTGGTGGATCAAGTTCAAGTTCAAAGCCACCTACTTCTAAGGATGATAAAGTTGACAACGGGAAGGTTCTTAAGAAAATTACTTCTGACGAAGAGAAAAAGAGAATGTAGGAAAGAGATTTAAAGGCAATACGAGATAAACAACATTCTGAGACAACGAAAATGTGATCCACAAGGTTTAAACAAGGGTAATCCTAGTGAACATTTGTGTTATGAGACAATCGAACAAGTCATTTCATCAGGAAAGATGCATGATTTTGAAAATTTTCAAAATAAATTTTATGAGATTAAAAACACTTATTTCAATCAACTGGATTTTCCAATATATCACAATGTTTTCTTCTGCTCAGTATCAGTTGGTTGATCAATTCAAAGACAAAGATGAGAATAAGAGACTAAAGATGATATTTCATGCTGTTTTGGCGAAGAAAGAAGAAGAAGTTTGGTCTTCAGTCAAGGTTGTCAAAGGGTTGAACATTTCAAGAGAAAGTTTGTTGGGAGATTTATTATAGAATTTCGATACTATATGGTCAGAAAGAATAATGTAGCATGTGACTTCTCTGTTGCTGACTTTTCTCTGATGAACATAAATGACCTTATCAATGGGATGAAGACATTAACCACTTTTGATGTGTCGATGCTTCAGGAAAACAACAAGGATGATTTCTTGATAGGGTTTTCTCATATCAAAGTATTTATAGATAATTACTATGATTGCATGGAAGTGATGGATATCGAGCTTGCAATGGCGGTGAATAGGACTTCGAAGGTTCGTTAGGCTATGCTGAAAGGAAATGTTAATCTTAAAGACTATGTTGATGGGGAGGTTGTGTATAAACCTTTAGGAGTTGTTTTCCTTGGACAAAACAGGAATGGAAAAATGACTAAATTTTTGTTCCAAGTTTGTGATGTAGAGAGGTACTAAAGCTATCAATATACAATTCTCTTAGTTTGTCTCAGCAATTTCAACAAGAATACTACAGAAGACAAAGCTTAAATCCAAAAGACTATTATTTGGTATATGGAGGTTCACTGGATACTTCACCAGAGCATGAAGATGATGACATTAGTTCAACACTTCTCACTAAGGGGGAGATTGTAAGGTTCGAAGTATATAATGAGGTGTCAAAGTACATTTAGGTTTAGGTAGTGTCGATAAAGAAGTCAAGTACTTCAAATATATGCATTATGTAAGGCAATTTTAGAAGTCAAACTTAATGTTTAGCCGTTACATATTTTTTTGTATATGTCTGTATCACCCTATTAATAGGGTAAGTATAGGAGTCAAGAGTAGCTTTTTGAGCTATTTGAGTTGGGGTGCTTTTACTCTCTTGTGTTCTTTTATACTCGTTCTGATGCAAACTTGACTCACTTAATTTATATGCATCACGGGTAGCAGAACTAAGGTTGTTGGAAACTAATTAGGATGTCGAGTGAAATAAGAGATATGCATGTAATAGTATTTCAGGACCTTTTAGTATTTATGTTTTAATCTATGTTTGTAAATTGCCGATGACATCCCTGGTGTTTTAGTAAAATGAAATAACGTTTTTTTTATCTTAAAATGTTTTAATTAAACTGGGATTTTCCACAACTCAATAACTTAAAGCGTAAATAGAAACTTTTAATTGGTATGGTGTGAACTATGCAAGAGGCTTTTATAGTCAAGATGGAATTTGTTTCTATTATATGTTGTACGTTAGACGTCTAACGCATGTTACACAATGTTAAACACCAAATAAGAATGAATGTGATTCTAGTGTCATGTTTAATAGGATGTCTGTAAATAGGGATAACAAATAAACTTAGCTTATATATCAAATGAGGCATTGAGTTTTTAGGAATTGGTTTTTGATAGAATGACACTAAGTCATATATTACCGGGTGCAGTGAAATTGTTCTAGACGTTCACCACCATCTATACCAATGCATAATGAGTCTTGTACAAGTGGGAGATTCAAAGATGTATATGCTTGAGAGTCATTATACAATGATTTGTCTAGGTAATATATTATCCTAAAGGGTCACACCAACACCAACTTGACGCAAATATATTATTTATAAGTATTTAATTGTTGATACATAAATATATCTCTTGCAATTAATTCGAAATTATTTGTTTCATGGAAATATTAATTTTCATTGTTAAGTGTCAAAATATATCATAAAATGTCATAAGGTATGATTTATTAAGTCATGTACATCATTTTATTCTAGAAAGACTTTGGTCTTTTAATTAAAAAGATAAGAGTTTATTTTTATAAAGACTTGAAGTTTTTCATTAAAATCTTGTCTTTTTTCTTTATAGAAATATCAGAATGGCTAGAGAATCGAGACATGGTCTTTGACTTTTTTTATTCTAAGGGACATGCTTTAGAAGCATGACATTAAAGTAATATTAAGAGATATGACTTGTCATAAAATATTATGACCTAATAGGGTAATCCTTTGGCTTTATGAAAGTTTTCACTCTTCTCATTTCCACTAGCCAAAACCACGAAATTTTGGCATTCCCATCTCCATATCATTTGTATTAACACCCTTAAATTAGGGCTAGTCAATTTGACTATTATAAGTGTTAAAAACTAACTTTTGACAGAAGATTATTTTGGATAAATAATATTAACCAAAGTTATAGTATATGTAACAAGTATTATGCACATATAATGAACACCCAAATCTGACTTCGTGAAAGGATTTATGATTTTTCTAATATTTCAGCATAACTGTATACGAATAAGAAAACTTAAATTCAAAATCGGTCGATTGTTAGGAATAAGACTTTAAACAAGAGTTAAGGATCTCGTCAACAACTATCCATCGATGTACAGAAAATTGAGAACAAATATCTTATGAGAGAGTTATGAATTTTTAACAAGATTTCATAATCTAAGTCTGTTAAAAATATTACTTTAAAAATAAATTCAAAATTAGCCGACAGAGTCTAATTAATAGTTCTAGATCTCATCGATAGCTACGTGTAGAAATAAAAATCCATAAAAATGTAGCTCGTATGATATTGTTATTAATTTTATACGAATTCATATTTTCCTGTATGCACCTGCACGCAATGATAGCTTGCATGACACACACTCTCACTCCATCTAGAATGCAACACATGGCACCATGTATAAAATGCCATGTCTTCACTTCCGTACAAATGCTAGACGCACAATGACCAGGTGCACGACGTGCAGTCCAAAATTAACTATAAATAGGAGTCAAAATCAAGTTCATTCTCACACCCTTCAAACGTTTCTCTCTCGATTTCTCTCAATTTTAAGCCCTTTCTCTCTTAAGCATTTAGTCGGAGAAGCCCTATGGTGTTTGATAGCTGGGAATTAGGAGTTCTCTAGTCAAACTTCTACCCGCTTAATTCCTAGTTTTCATCATTCTACTCTATAAGTTAAGCTACACTTATTTTATTCAAGTGTAAATTTTAATTATAGTCATAGTCCTTATTATGAACCTATAATTAAGATTTATGAGTAATTCCAAATCATTATATAGATTGATCTAGATATAGGGATGCCGGTAGGCTGGATTTAGTGAGATGTTTAAAGTGGGATTTCCGAACAGTATACTCTGTATACCAAGCGGACCCTACCTCTGATATGATCCTCCCTTGTTGCTCCTTACTCGATATATCTTGATGTAGACATTGAGATTAGCAAGGCATCTAGACTATCATTAGTCGTTGGGACTATTAATCTAAATGACATTCGTAACTTGGTCACGTCTGAGAAAATATCAAGGAGTTTGGTGGAGCACTATTGAATTCTCAAGTCACCTATCTATCTCAAGTGGGTTCATAGTCCCTTTCATGAACATGATTTGAATACAAGTATAAATTAATGTATTAAATATATGTTAGAAAATCTATATGTAAGCTCTATGCTTATTGCCTGGTATATTTGTTTGATATGTATTTGAGAATATGTGATAAGCAAACCAGATATGATTTTATATATGTTAAAAGTTATATATATATATATATATATATATATATATATATATATATATATATATATATATATATATATTATTAAATGATAACAATAATAGAAATATTAGTAGAGGAAATGATAAAAGTTATATATCTAGTATTAAGACCAAGTAATTTTGCCTGTAAATAAAATAAGGCTTATTATAGATACTTTCAATTAATCTTGATACTAATTAGTCTCATTCGGGATACGTGCTTATATGTTATAACCGATAGTAGAGTTCTGCGCCTAGACACTTTCTGGTGTTGATAGTATGAAATATGTATTAGAGTACAAATAGTATTTCTTCTTGGGTGACAAAAAATGGTGGGCCTAGATCAAACAACTGTAATAGTGTGTTTGCTTGTTCTCTTCGGTGACCAGAAATGGTGGGCCCATGTCAGACAATTGAATAATATATCTGCATATTCTCAATGGTTCATTTGGTGATTTAATATTTCCTGATAATCATACACTACGATCTATAAGGATCGATTAAGGATCAGATAAAGACATATGCCGTTGATTCGAGAGTATGGAATACGCATAGCTATTCATTCGTATTTCGAGTGTATGGATTATGCATAGTCATTTGTTCGTGGTCTGAGAGTATGGATTAGGTATAGTTATCTACCACTGATCCGAGAGTGTGTATTATGCATAAACATTTTTCAATGGCTTGAAATTATTGCCTATGAATAATCAATCACTCCTGGTCTGAGAGTATAGATTAGGAATAATCATACATTCTTGATCCAAGTATGAGGATTAGGTATACTCATTTGCTACTAATCGAAGAGTAAGGATTAGGCATAAACATTTTCTCTTGGTCTTGGAGTATGGACTAGGAATAGTTAATCATTCCTAATCAGAGAGTATGGATTAGACATAATTATCTATTCTTGATCCGAGAGTAGGGATTAGGGAAAGCCATTCATTCTGAATATTAGTATGGACTACGTGATGACCGATAGGATGGGGTAAAGTGCATATAAGAGAGATATCAGTGTCTATATATATATATATATATATATATATATATATATATATATGTGTGTGTGTGTGTGTGTGTGTGTGTGTGTGTGTGTTTGGAAGCTAAGTAGATAACTAGCAAAACTATAAGCACAAAAGATGCAGTATTTATTTCAGAGTTCTCAAATAGAGGTTACAAGTACAATTTTCATAAAGAGTCACCTAACACTTAAGAATTCAAGATACAAAATGACCTAGCATGCATCCTATTTATACTTGAGGGATCATATTTAAACCCTAATAGGCCAAGCCTATAGACACATAGGCCTATGAATGGTGACAACCGATCGTATTCCGACATGAAGCATCTTCTGGAACATTCTTCCATGTCATACAACCCATGAGCATCAGCAACACACATGATGGGCCACCTTGACCATAGTAGAGAAAGATGATGCATACGTGGCGCATCATGACCACTAATGGTCCAATATCCATGATGGTGTCACAACATGCTGTATTTCTTGAGCGTGATCTGATGGGTTTTATACATAGAAAACAATCCTATGTGTGCATGCAACCCTAATTTGAGGATCTATGTTTTCACTATTAGACATACAAGCATTGAACACAAAAAATAGAAACCATAGGAAGGATAAGCAATTTTAGAAATTAACATATAATTAGGATTAGGATACATACCTTTATTTTTATATTGTAATAACAATCAAATCCTTTGTTACGATACAAAAACAAACTTGAAGATCGATTAGATCTTTGTAACAGGTATTGCGATGAACACAAAACAATAAATAAGACAATAGTGGATCAAAATATGTCGAATGATTAGATCAAACAATCCTCAGCAGAGCTCGAATAAGAACTTCCGCTGTAGAGGATTTAGGGTTACACGAACGATAATAAACTTCTGAATAATGCTCTGATCGTTCTATTCTACTATGTTTCTAAGATGCATGCAAGCACCTATATTTATATTCAACCCTGCTAAACTCACGGATGGACAGGCCCATACCGGAGATACAAAGTGGACTAACTAACGAGCCCAATAGATGCAACATATTATACAAAACACGACCCAACAATCTCCCCCTTTGCGTCAAATTGGAGCGAGACTACTTCTTCTTCGGGCCAGCAGCAGGAGCCTTCTTTACAGTATCAAACAGACATGTGATAAGAGCGAGAATAGTCTGTCTGAACCGAATGTACCATTGTATCATGTCATCAAAGTACTTGACATCATCTGCTGTGTTTCGCTTGCATCTATGGATGATCCCCAAAACGTGCTCTAAACAAGCAGTGGTGTAGAGGTGCTTGTCAGCGAAGGCGAAAAGACATTTCTGTCCTTCGTTCCTGGTGAACATGACCGAATTCCTTCTCGAGTCAATTTTACCCATCTTCATTTGGTTGAGATCACTGGTAGAGCCAACAGGAGATATTGTAGGTTTCTTCTTAAATACGCTTGCAAACTCCTGATCCATCAGTGCAACTTCCATGATGTAGCACACGAGCATCCTCTTGAAATGGTCGATGATCGGACCGTATTCAGCTTCGTTGGTGAGTAGGATGTTGTGCAAGATAATCCAATCATGGGGATTAAGGTTAGGAAGATCTGCAAGGTAAATAGCATGTTCGGTTTTGGCAGATCCCCGAAGTACCTTGAACCGAATGTTGATGAAGTTCCCTTCACTATACGGCTTCAAGACCCGAACGTTAATAATTTTCTGAGCGCTCCAAGTCTGATACTGAGGTTGATCAGCCTTCAGATAAAAATTGATTAAGACCCGATCAACCTGTGGATGAGGATGAGGGAGCTCTGCAACGTTGGAAAAGGCATGAAAGATGAAAGCCTTTCGGGTCAATGGCATGTCGAACTGTGAGTCGACAGTATTGGAACAATCAAGAGAGATTACAGGTTCCATCCATAAGATACTCGATGTGTCAATGGCTTCTTTTATCATCCTCTCGAGAGTCTAGGCAGGAAAAAGAGTTTTCCTACTCTCAAGAAGGTCGTGGGCTTCCTTTTGTTTACGTTCTGCTTCTTCATCCTCTCTTGCCACACGTGCACTAATATCAGCCTTATCATTTCGACTTTTTCGCTTCAACAATTCAGCGATTGTCTCTTTATCTTCATCTTCATCCTCCTCAGCAATCTTTTTGCCTTTGTCTTTCACACCAGAACCAGAGGCTTGGCCTACTGGAGGAGGTTCGGTTGTGTGAGTTGCCTTTGAGGTAGGAGGTGGTTGAGACATGGATTCCTTCTCTCCCCCTTGTTTCGGAATGGACACGAAATCAAGTAGCCCTTCGAGTTTGCTGAGCAGAGCAAGGGCGGGAGCGAGCTTCTCTGCAAGTTCACGCCTCACAGAGTAGTTAAGAATAGGATCATGTGCTTCGAGGATGTTAGAGATGGCAGAGTGAACATCCGAAACACACGACTTTATCATCTCCCTTTCGGACCGAAGAGAGTCAATCTCCTGTTGAGAATTGGAGAGTTGAACGCTCTTGACCTTCAGAGCAGTGTTCTTCCTTGCGAGAGCATCCATGAGAGTGTTCTCGGCAGCCAAATCTTCTTGTAGCTTCGAGAGACGCTCGTCAATGGTTGTGTGAAAGGCTGAGTTGTCGTCTGAAAGCATTTGACGAAAAGAAGCGAAGGACTTCAACTCAGTGGAGACTCCAACGTAGTCTTGGCAGCATTTGCACTCTCCTGTAAAGACTTTAACAGGGAAGAGGCATTAGAAAATAGTTTATCGACTTTTGCGGTCGCAGCCTGACAGGCTTTTGTTGAGGCATCTATGGCGGAGGTTGCAGAAGCAATGGAATCTTGCTGAGCTTTAGAGAAGGCGTCAACAATCTTCTGAACTGCATATTCAGAAAGGGATGACTGAGAAGTGGAAGAGGAGGCGATGAGCAAGTCAATCTTGTCATGGAGCTCCTTGAGATGTCTTTTTGTGACAGGAGCGTCGTCATCGTCATCACTTTGTACTTGAAACGGACTATAGTATACCGAGTCAAACGTCATATCCTCCCCGCCAAGGAATGGTTCTTCTCCCTCTGAAGCAGGACCAAGAGAAGGTGGTGGTTGTGAAGCTGGTGGTGTGGTAGTATGGGTAGGTTCGGGTTGGGTTGTTTCGGGTGTTGGTGTAGGTTTGGGTGCTTTTGTGCTTTCAGGTGCTGTAGAGGTGTCGGGTGCGTCAGTATGAACCCCCGTATCAGATACATTGGTTCTAACATCTGCAGTGGTTGTTGTAGTTGCTTCGGTGAATATTGGTGTTGGTATTGGGATGGAAGTGGGTGGTATTGAAGTAGTGGAAGTTATGGGGGGAATAGAAATAGGAATGGTTTTAGGTGGAGAGGAAATTGGAGAAGTAGATGCATGAACTTCTGGGGTAGGAGATCTGGGTGGAGTGTTACCACGTGGAGAGTCATCAGAATCTGAACTCTCACCCTCAGACTCGCTTGAGGAGGAAGCGATAATTAACTTTCGTCGTGGTTGGGTTTTTCTCCTCTTTTGCTGTGGAGACTGAGCAGCTTTGGTGGGTTTCCTCTTCTTTGGAGATCGGCCTTTTGCCCCTTTTGCCACCTGTTTCCCCTTATCAGCCTTTTTGCCTCTTGGAGCAGGCTTGTCGGCGTCATGTATTGACTTCAACATCTCTGGAGTAAGATCCCTCGGACCAGAACGCTTGAACCCTTTATACGTCTGGATAATCCGGCTGTCAGCAGGAACATCCCCATACATGGTTTCCGGAATAGACCCGTTGAACGGAAACTTTGAAGCGTCCGACACAATGATCTTCGTGGTATGGAAGGTACCAATCGAAGACATTGGAGCACCAGCGACAATGGGGACTTGGTACTTGTCCATCACCCATTTTGTGATAAGAGTCCAAAACCTAGCATACGAAATTTCTGAATGTCTGGAAGTAGAGGAGAGACTCTGAATGAGTTGTTGCCACAGAACAGACCCATAGTCCATGTTGATGCCATTGTAGATACCATACATGATGGAGAGAAATAAACGGCTGGCCCCATCAGACCCGACACTTCGTTCAGATAATCCCTTGAACAATATAGTGAACAACCCATTCCACTGTGGAGGTAGGCACGACTTCTTAAACTTCGTGACCGTAGAAACACCTCCGTATAACCCATGTTATAGAACATGTTGAAAAAGTGACCCATTAGAATCGTTTCAGGGTTAATCCTCGAAGAATCAGGTTCAAACCCTAACAGCGAGCAAAACCTTTGCTTTGAAATTGACGCCTTGTGCTCAAAGACATCAAAGAAGATTCTGTCAACGACTTTGTCGTAGTGAGCAGTTGCAAAGATCTGCGACAGGAACTCCATCGGAACAGTCTCAACTCTGGTAAGTGCAGGAGCGATCGGAGAAAACTTCAGACACTCGATGATGGGGTACATGAAGGCGTCGTAAGCATGAGGGGTTAAATCGATGATTAGGCTTTGTTGTGGGCGAATGGGCAAAATGTGGGATGTTGCATGAACGGAAGATGAATCTGCCATTGCTTGAAGAAAGTGGAGAAGATGATGAACAGGGAAGGATTAAGGAATTTTTGCTCTCTGGGAATTTTAGTTGTAGTAAAGAAGTAAATGAAGGAATATGTTGCCTTTTATACTGGGGGTTAAGGAGAGAGAAAGATCTGCCCAAATCTTCGATTGAAAATCGAAGGGTTTTTTCGGAGTTGACTGATGCGTGACAGTTAAGGTTGCCGATGATCACGCATGAGAGAGAATGTCAGGTCCCTAATAACACGCCTTCCCATCAGGCGCCGTTTGGAGACGAGACGGTTCAGATTCACACGCGCCCCTCTTGCGCCGTTTGGAAATTAAACGGTTCCGATTCGCACGCTTTCCCTTTTAGCGCCGTTTGAAATCAAATCGATTAGACTCCCGCCTGAGTCAACATGTCTTCATCTTATTCCTTTAAATTGTAATGGCATCTTTTGAAAAATGCTCCCACATGGATTAAAATCAACCACGGCCTTTAATCAACCGCCAATCCAAGTAAAATGCCTTTTAATTAATAGAACCTGAATTTAGGAAAATCAAAGATTTTTGTGCTGAAGGTGTAAAAGAAAAGAAATAAAGCAATATTTTTGGGAAAATATGTGATGTCAATTAAGACACGAAACAAATGATCCCGGGCACGAATCTCTTCCTTCAAAGTCAAGAGAGACCTTAAAGTGGTTGTGTGGTTTCCTGTTGAATAACGATCAAACACTTAATAAGAAGTGTTGAAAGGCTTCTTTTAACTAGGCTTATTAGGGTGGCTTTCGCTTCGAGTCAAACTTCCTAATCTTGATATAAGATAGAAAGCGAACGAAGTACTTATGAGACCGGTGTAGTCTATTGAACAAGTAGGTTGGAGATAATTTAATTCGGCTAGGAAATATGTAAATAAAATCTCAACAAAAATTTAAAACTGGATCCCAAGGGAAGAAATGTTATGGGTGGTAACAATATCATAGGAATCACTCAAAAAGAAAATTTTGAGATTTCATGGAGGTACGTCCATCAATGCATTAGTGAAAACTAGAGCAAATTAATTATTCACCGTCAATTCGTATTGGGTATTGAATTTTGGGTTTCACTTAGATCGTAGTGGCACGAAACTAAGATCATGAACACAGTAATTATGCAACCATAAACCTCAGTGGTAATTTCTGAGAGTCTCAAGGGTTACGTTTGTGAAGTGAATGTGATGGAGAAATGCAACATAGATGGTGTAAAGAAATGAAAGTACCTCTGCTGTGAAAAATAGGACCAAGCAAAAAACTCTTATCTCATGTGAGAAGAGAGTTAGGTAGCTCATGATTAGAATAAATATGATAGCCTAATTGGGAAGACAAGGTTTGTTTATACCAGGTCAGTAAGGCCTATTATTCAGAATCAGGTGAGACTTTGGACACATACATCAGCATGCTTCTAGGGACACTTAACTAATTTAACAATTTCCCCATAAACGAACACACAAATAAAATTAAAGCCAAAAAAAATAAAGAACAAAATATTTTTGGAGTTTTTGAATTTATAATAATAAAAAAAATATTTTTGGAATTTTTGATAAAAAAAAATGAAATAAAAATAAGACAAAAACAAAAAAATACGGAGAAAAAAATGAAAAACTTTGGAACCGAACCCGAGCGTTCGGTCTATTTCGGTTGTGAAAAACTTTGGAACCGAACCCGGGCGTTCGGTCTATTTCGGTACATTAGTACAAGACGCGAACCCGAACGTTCGGTCTATTTCGCTTCTTACTTTTGAGTTTGAGAGGTAATGTTTGGTACTGACTCTGATTCCATCATACTTAGCCCTTGTAGAATTTTGTTGAACGACGCTTCAGGAAGAGCTTTGGTGAAGATGTCAGCCAGTTGATCAGTGGTTCGAACAAAGTGATACCTCAGTGCTATGTGCTTAGTCTTCGAGTGTTGCACTGGGTTATGACAGATCCTAATTGCACTTTCAGAGTCGCAATATAGTGGGATCTTTTTCATATTGAGTCCATAGCCCCGAGTTGACTTTGGATCCAAATCACTTGAGAAGTACAGGAGGCAGCTGCAATGTATTCTGCTTCAGCTGTAGACAAAGACACACAAGTCTGTTTCTTTGATTGCCAGCTTACTAACTTCCCGTCAAGGAATTGGTAGCCTCCCGTGCTGCTTTTCCTGTCTAGTCCACAACCTCCAAGGTCTGCATCTAAGTAAGCTCGAACGAAGAAGCCTGAGTTGGATGGATACCATAGGCCTAAAGAGGTAGTTCACTTGAGATAACAGAGTATGTTCTTCACTGCAAGCATATGAGGTTCACGTGGATTCGCCTGAAATCTAGCATAGTAGCAAACAGAGAACATTATATCAGGCCTGCTAGCAGTAAGGTACATCAGAGAACCGATCATCTGGCGATATAGCGTAATGTCAACTGCCGGCTTATCCAATGATGGAGTGAGCTTGGTGCCGAACGCCATTGGAACTTTAACCTTTGAATCTCCCATCATGCCGAATTTAGCAAGGAGAGTCTTTGTGTAAGCTTCCTGGTTAATAAAGATGCCTTCGGGTCCCTGTCTAATATTTAAACCAAGGAAAAAGTTAATTGGACCCATTGAGCTCATTTCAAATTTAGTCTCCATCAGCTTTCTGAATTCAGCCGTTAAGCTAGGATTCGTTGAGCCAAAGATGATATCATCGACATAAATTTGAACAATCATAAGGTGGTTACCTTCCTTCTTATGAAAGAAGGTTGGGTCAACCGAACCTTGTTTGAATTTGGACATCTTTAAAAACTTGGTTAGCATTTCATACCAGGCCCTCGGAGCCTGTTTCAGTCCATATACGGTTTTGTCCAATATGTAACAGTGATTGGGGTACTTTTCATTGACGAATACAGGAGGTTGCTCCACGAACACCGTTTCTTCAAGTTTTCCATTTAGAAACGCGCACTTGACATCCATTTGGTAGACCTGAAAGTTTTTGTGTGCAGCATAGGCAAGAAATATTCTAACGGATTCCAGCCTTGCTACAGGAGCAAAAGTTTCTTCATAGTCGATTCCTTCCTCCTGACAGTATCCTTTCACCACCAGACAGGCTTTGTTTCGTATCACGTTGCCTTCCTTGTCCATCTTATTTTTGAAGACCCATTTGAGACCAACAACTGAGGCATCTTGAGGAGTTGGAATGAGGTGCCAAACTTTATTCCTTTCGAATTCATTCAGTTCTTCTTGCATAGCTTGAACCCAGTCGGAGTGATCAAGAGCAGTGTTAACTGTCTTTGGTTCAACTTTTGAGACGAAGGAGTTAAACATACAGAATTCTACTTTTAAAAATAAGGAAGTTTGTTTTGCCTTTAGTTGTGATCGGGTCAGGACCTTTTCAGAGACATTATCGACAACCTGTGAAACAGGATGATCTCTGGTCCATTTGACAAGAGGAGGGTAATTTGGATCATAGGATGGATCCAATTCAGCATTTACCATCTCTTCTAGCTCAAATTGACTATCATTGTCATAAGACATATCAGCATACTCCCCCTCGACAGATAAGCTTTCAGGTGTGTCTTGAGTTTCCGGAGCTACAAGGGTTTCGGGTGGTGTCGAGCTTTCAGGTGTTGACGCACCTTCGGGTGTTGTAGCACTTTCGGGTGTTGTAGCACTTTCGGGTGTTGTAGCACCTTCGGGTGTTGCAGCAACTTCGGGAGCAGCTTGAGAACTGTTCTCCCCCTCAACATGTGAGCTCGGCTATGATGACGAAGATGGGTCCTCCCCCTCAACTGAAGCATCGTGCTGTGGAGGTTCGTTAGAACTGGATCCTCCTTCATTCATTTTCTTGGCAGCATCTTCGATGAGTTGCTTCAGATGATCTACTTTGTTGTCTGCTGCACTGGCTTCCGAGAGAGTAGCTCTCTCTAGTTCATCGAATAACTCGACAAACTTCTCAAATAGGTTTGCGATCGAGGCTGTGACTTGGCCTGTTTGAGAAAACATTTCTCCAACTGTGTCTTCGTTGGCCTTTAGCTTTTTGACATAGGTATCATCAAAAGTTACATAATAAGTTTCTTCTATTTTCCTCGAGCGCTTGTTTAATACCCTGTAGGCTTTAGAAGTGAGAGAGTAGCCCAGAAATATCCCTTCATCGGCTTTGACATCGAACTTGTTACGATGTTCTTTAGAATTGAAGACGAAACACCACGAGCCGAATACATGGAAAAATTTGACATTTGGCTTCCTATTGTTGATGATCGCATAGGGAGTGAGAGTGAATCGCTTATTGAGATATGACCTATTCTGCGTAAAACATGCTGCAGCAATAGCATCAGCCCAAAAATATAAAGGTAAAGAAGCGAAACTTAGCATGGTTCGAGCCGCCTCACACAAAGATCGGTTTCGTCTTTCGACAATCCCGTTTTGTTGAGGGGTGTAGGGAGCTGAGAAGTTGTGACTGGTTCCTTTTTCAGCCAAGAATTCTTCGAATTCTTTATTTTTGAACTCCAGACCATTGTCGCTCCTGATGTTGCGAACGACTTTCTTCAGCTGTACTTCAACCTGCTTGTTAAACATCTTTAGCTTGAGAGTCGCTTCAGATTTGTGCTTCAGAAAGAACACCCATGTAAAACGCGAAAATCATCAACAATGACAAGAATATACTTGCTACCGCCAATGCTTTCGATAGATGATGGACCACACAAATCAACATGAATTAACTCTAGCGGTTCAACAACTTTAGTGTTTACAATTGATGGGTGACTTTGACGACTCTGCTTTCCGATTTCACATGCAGCACATAAATGTTCTCGATCGAATTTGAGGAATGGAAGACATCGAACATGACCACCTGTGACAAGTTTGTTGATATCCTTGAAGTTGAGATGAGAGAGCCTTCGGTGCCACAGCCAGCTTTCGTCAAATTATGCTTTGGATAGCAGGCAGATAGCTAGGTTTCCTTTGATGGGTTTGAGATTTAGGGGAAACATTTTGCCTTTGCGCTCTGATTTGAGAATTACTCTTTTCGTTTTCTTTTCAATTATTTCCGAACCTTCATCGTCGAAAGAGACCTTGAGACCGGTACCTCCAACAAGCTGAGATACACTGATGAGGTTGTGCTGTAGTCCTTCAACGTATGCAACCTTTATGATTGTGAAGTCTCCATTTGTTATCATTCCATACCCTTTTATCGTGCCGAAGGAGTTGTTCCCGAACTTGACATTTCCACCGTTTGAAAGAGACCGAAATTCCCTCAGCTCTTCCTTCCTTCCTATCATGTGACGCGAGCAGCCACTATCAATATACCATTCTTCGTCAAACTGCTCGTCACTGATAACCTGCAAAAATTAAGCAGATTTAGGAACCCAAAGTTTCTTGGGTCCACGTGAGCCTTTCACAGGAATAGGAATAGTAAGAGAGATGCCAACAAGGTATGTTCATTTTATTAAAGTTGTTTCATCTTTCTTTTTAATGGTGAAAACCTTAATTTTATTGGGATTTGTTACAGTCGGTTTGGATTCAGGTTTAGGCACTAGGACATTGGAATGCTTTTGATCGATTTTGACTGAGGAAACCTTCGATTTTCCTTTCAAATCTGTTGAAGATTTTGGATATTGAGTATTAACAGAATTGGATTTAGAATGAGGTTGAGAGTAATTAGAAGAATTAGAAGAAGTAGAACGAGAGAATTTAGACTGAGATGTTTTCTTGACTTGAGGTTCTAAGTGACCCTTTTGTTTTTGATCATTAGGGGTACCGAGCCTAGAACTTTGGTTGCTTTTGCTCTCAGAACCGAACTTATGCTTTCGGTAGCTCGTGTTTTCTGAACCGAACCTCTCCCTTGGGTTGTTTTTACTTTCTTGCGATCTAACATTACTTTTCTCTGATTTTGAATTTCTGTCATGATAAGAGAAATGGGCATTTTGAGATTGCCAAAACTGTTTTCGTTCAGAGAGATTCTTCTTGTATCTCTGATTCCTTTGCTGCTTTTGATTCTTCACTTGCTTCGGCTATCGATGGATATTTGCTTTTTGCTTTTGCTTTTTGTCAGCCGGTTCACTCTGAACTGATGAAGTTTTGCTTGAAGGAGTGACTTCTTTTGCAGGAACGCCTTTCTCTTCAGGAACGTCTTTTGTACCAATAGTACTTGGCACGTCGAAGTTATCAGGCTTGTTCAAAGGCTCGGGCACATATCTGCCTTTGGTTTTCCATGACGTCCTTTCTGATAGACCAACGGTTTCGTCAGCATTGTCGATAGGGGCAGACCAGAAGAACTCATCACAGCCATCAGCATTATCTTCATTTACCATGGCTGTGAGTTCGGCTGTCTGATGTTCGGTTACTCCTGTGACCTTATATACTTGATTTGGAGTCGTCCATACCTTTTGGTATACAACAACTTTTTCTTCAAGGATCAGGGACTTTTGGTGGGACAAACGAGCAAACTCCACATAATTTTCTGAAATAAGATTTTTGTGGTTTTCGGGTTCGCTCTGGACAAACTCAGAACAGTCAATTTCATCCTCTACAGAAATTTCACTCCTATCATCATCGTTATTAAGCTCAGATGCATTTTCAACATCAATTTTATTTTCTGAGCTCAAGTTGGCATTCAATGAGTCAAACTTTTGTATGGTTTCGGTCCTTAGATTCAATTTATCATTTTCATCCAAAAGGTTTTTCAGCATGTCCTTATGGTCCTTGGACTTTATGAAAGATTCGATTTTGTCTAGTCCATACATATAAGTCGGATTTACATCCTCGGACGAAACTACACTTTCACAATTGTATGCTTCAGCGTCAATTTCATCCTCCTTAAACTCAAGGAAGGGCAAAATCATGCGATGAATTTTCTGCCCTATTTCAAAGTTCAAATGAAGTTGAGTGATATTAGTGTAAAGTCGCTTAGCAATTAAAAAAAAGACATTTCTCTGTTTTAAAAGTTTCAAATTGTCTCTTTGTAAATAAATGTTTTCGTCTTTTGATTTGATTAACTTCGACTCCTTCAGCTCGATCCACATCCTCCGTTCCTCACTCTTTGAAGACACCCTGCTTATTTGGTCAGTGAGATTAGAATTGGTGACCCGTGTTTGAGTTAAACTGCTGTCTAGATGAGAGATTCTTGAATTTACATTTTTTAATTCTTTTTCATATGAACTTTGTGGGACTTTGAATGAAACAAAAATGGATTGTACCTTCTTGATTAATTCATCAAGCTCGTTAAACTGCACGCTGAGAGGTTTTGTTGTGAAGCACAAGTCCTCTCGCTCCTTTGTGTCTTCATTCCCACCGTCTGTGTTGTATCCCCTCATATGAGATACGTCCGACACCATCAGGCACTTTCCACCGCTTCCTTCATCTTTCGCAACATAAGCCTTTCCATGAGATGGCTTCCTTACTTCATCATCCTCAGAGTCGGTTGACCAGACCTTCATGCCACCGAACTCATCATTTGCTACCGAACCCTGCACAATTAAAGCATTCATAGAAGGGTTAGCGACAGCTTTCTTTTTCTTGATCTCTTCCAGCTTTTTCATTAACATAGCTTCTTCGTCTCTCTCCTCATCCTTTTCTACCATTTTCTTTAGGACACAGTCTTTGGCATAGTGGTTCTTTCCTCCACAATAGTAGCAGTTCACACCCGAATCTCCTACAGCTTTCGGTTCCTTCTTTGGTTCTTCTGCCTTCGGTTCTTCCTTGACCTTTTCAGAACTATAACTTCCCTGCCAATTTCGGTTCTTATTGGTAGGAAACCTTTTCTTGATGAACCTCTTCGGGTTTGACACCATCATTACATAGTCTTCAGAGGTAAGGTCATAGTCCTCTAAGTTAAGGTCTTCATCTTCCATCACACCTTTGCTTTTGGACAGAAGAGCCAATGATCCCATGCTTGAAACTACATTTTTCTCCTGCAAGACGATCTTTTCTTGGGATTTCAAAATCCCTACCAGCTTTGCCAATGAGTAAGATTTGAATTGCTCATGTGCTTTAACAGTGGACACAACCGCTCTCCACTCAGATCTAAGACCGTTTAAAAACGTAACCTTTTGTTCAATCAACTTCCTTTCAATATCATGTTAAATCATCTTACTAAGAAGATGATTGAAGCGATCGGACGTCTGAGTTACAGTTTCTTCAGGACTCTGCTTGAATTCACCAAACTCGGATAAGAGTAAGGTTTAAATGGAATGCTCGAGATCTTCGTCTATGGAATATAACTCTCGCAGCCTATCCCATATTTCTTTCGCAGTGCTGCACGAACTCACTAGCCTGAAAGTATCAGATTGAAGAGCGAATCTGATTAATCTCAATGCTTTAATATTGCACTAAAATTTATCTTTTTCGTCTTGGGCAATATCTTTTATATCTTTCAACAGATCATTGTACTCTTTCTGAGTTTTAATGATTCTTGATGTTGCTAAATGAGCGAATGGTCCAGACACGATTGCTTCCCAAATGAGATATCCGTTGTCCTCAGATCCAATGACATAATCTTCAAAGTGATGTGCCCAGACTTCGTAATCCTGGGTGTAAAGGATGCGAATCTTCGTCGTTGATCCGATGCTGTTTGAGATGTTAATGGGATTTGATTGTGACTCGTCCATGCTAGATCGAATAACCTGTTTAAAAGATCAGACTTGTAATATATTAAATTAGGGCAAAACGAATAAATGCTGAGTTACGTCAATTATGGGATGATGGCTCAATAAATATTAGTTAATGCGGAATAACCCTAATCGCAACCTTTTTCATAGAAAAGATGTGTATGAATTACACAGCCTCCTACTCTGATACCAATTGTTACGATACAAAAACAAACTTGAAGATCGATTAGATCTTTGTAACAGGTATTGCGATGAACACAAAACAATAAATAAGACAAGAGTGGATCAAAATATGTCGAATGATTAGATCAAACAATCCTTAGCAGAGCTCGACTAAGAACTTCCGCTGTAGAGGATTTAGGGTTACAAGAACGATAATAAACTTCTGAATAATGCTCTGATCGTTCTATTATATTATGTTTCTAAGATGCATGCAAGCACCTATATTTATATTCAACCCTACTAAACTCACGGATGGACAGGCCCATACCGGAGATACAAAGTGGACTAACTAACGAGCCCGATAGACACAACATATTATACAAAACACGACCCAACATCCTTGATGATCTTGAACTGTGGTAGCAAGCACCACAAGCGTCGCGTATCAAATGGTTCACATACAAACCTAGAAACCAAGTATTAGTATGGAGAGAAAGAGAGAGAAGGGAAGTGAAAATTCGGCCCTAAGCCTTCCTTGGAGTCTTTGGATGAAACCCAACCCTATAGGGGTTTATATAGGTGATAAGGAAGCTTTAGGATAAGACAAGTGTATCTTACATAACCCTAATCCCTTAACTTCCTCCCTAAGGCTTCCAAGGCACCCTTAGAGCCCAAGGAAACCCTAGGAAACTCTAGATTTCGTTCCCCACCTCTAAGGGAGGTTCTAGAATGCTCAATGCTCAACTTTTGAACATTGTCACCTTTAGTCCCTGCAGTTTCAATTAATTCCTTTAATCCTAAAATTAATTCCAAATTAATTTCTAATTAAATATTAATTAAACAATATGATTTCTAATTAACATATTATATCCATAATACATTAATAAATCATTTATCTTGATTTCAAATTAATTTATTAACCAAGTAAAAAATTAATAAATCATTCTTCTCTCTCCAGTAATTATCCTATTCAATTGCCAGGTTTGAAGGCAACCCAAAAGGACATTGCTACTATCTGTTCAAACACATACCAATTATATTTATGGGCTTAGACAACTAATCCAATAGTCTCCCACTTGGATAAGTCTAATAACTATAGTTACAAGTATAACTTCAAAAGTTGACTAGGAAATTTTAGCTACCAAAAACTGTTGTCGAACTCTGACCTAGTCAGTGACGTGTCCTTAGATAAGAGATCAAATATTCCTCCGTTCTACAAGATATCATATGGACATGATACATGGATTATGATCAATCTTTGTCTAATAGTTGTTTACCGATTTCCGATTTAAGACGACTCACAATGGACTACAATTGAGGGGCCCACAGATATCGCTTTTATCCCACATTGGGTAAAAGGAATGGATAAACTTTGATTCATATGATTTCTCTATTTACTCATCAAATCACACATAAGGATATGTTTTATAACACCAAGTTACTGGTATGTATAGATATCATCAATGTGCAACCGACTTGTAAACAACAACTATATGTATTCGTTTCATTAATATAAGACATTAGCGTCTCACAATCACTCGTGATAAAATCCATGAAGTGATTCACGTGAACATGGGTTCAATCCAATACTCAAATCTTATCTTAGTTGGGTCAACCATAATCCCTTCTTGCTTAACCACATGACCCAAAAATTGGACTTCTTGAATCCAAAAATCACATTTGGAGAACTTTGCATACAACTTCTCCTTCTTTAATACTTCTAACACTTCCCGTAAGTGTCTGCTATGCTCATCCTGGCTTTTCGAGTAAATCAAAATGTCATCTATGAACACTATCACTGATTTATCGAGGAATGGTTTACAAACCCTGTTCATCAAATACATGAAACTTGTTGGAGCATTGGTTAGTCCAAACGACATAACCAAAAACTCATAGTGTCCAAATCTTGTTATGAATGCAGTCTTCTCAATATCCTGTTGTCTCACCTTTAGCTGTTGATATCATGACCTAAGATCGATCTTAGAGAAATAACTCAAACCTTGAAACTGATCAAACAGGTCATCAGTTCTTGGCAATGGGTACTTGTTCTTTATTTTTTTCTTATTCAGCTCTCTATAATCTATGCACATTCTCATGCTCCCATCTTTCTTCTTTATGAATAACACCGGAGCTCGCCAAGGTGATGAACTAGGTGTAATAAAACCGTTGTCAACAACTCCTGAAGTTGCGTCATAAGCTCCTTCATCTGTTTCGGTGCTAATCGATATAGGGCTTTTGCTATCGGTGTTGTTTTTCGTGACAAGTATATTCTAAACTACACTTGTCTATCAGGGGGAATCCAGGAAGATTTTTAGGAAATACTTTCGGATAGTCACACACCACTGGTTGTTGTGCATATCCTTCTTCTCCTTCTTGGCATCGATCACGAATGCTAAGTATGATGTACATCCTTTAGACAAACATTTTATGGCTTTCATTAGGGAAATGATTCCAGAATTCACTTTATGCTTGTCTCCATACACCATAAATGACTCTTTTCGATTCGGGTTTACCCTTACTATCTTTTTCTTTCATAGTTTTTCGGCATCATTGGCGCTAAGCCAATCCATTCCTAGAACGATGTCGAATCCATTTAACTTAATGGGTAACAACTTCTCTTGGAATTCTTTTCCATTCAGGTCGATGATAATGTTTTTAATACAATCGCTAACAGGAATGAATTTGTGATTAACAACTTCTACAATTAGGGCATCATCAAGCTTTTCTATAGGCAATCCATTTATAAGAAAGGTACCTTAAGCGACATCCGCTGCATCTTTTGCAGCTTCCAATGTCATCTGGAAAGTTCTGGCTTTTTGTATTTGGTGGGAGATTAGGCTTTGCTACATCCTTTTTCTTCAGAAAATCCTTCAAAATGTGCCCTTCTTCGTGGCATCCATAGCACACCCTTTTATTGGTTGTGAACTTGTTGTCGTAGTGCCCTGGCATTCCACATTTAAAACATGTGACTTCTCCATCACATTTTCCATGGTGCTTCTTCTTGAATTTCTCGCACCGTTTGGTTTCACCTTCTCCAGAATTCTTCATACCAGATTTTGAGAAATTTCTCTTCTTCCTTAAATTTGACGACCCATCAAATTTCCTTTTCTCACCAATCTCCGCTCTCTCTAGACCTTTCTCTCGTCTTTGGGACTCAACATTCTTAGCAGCCCAGATAGCGGCTTTCAGAGTGGTTGTTTGCTTGACTATTGGACCAAAGTCCGTTGGTAATCTGTGGGAAAACATGTAACCTTGGAGAGTTCGGTTGAAACTAGGTATGGAACAAGCTTCATTTTCTCTATAAAACTTACATCATATTCAATAACGCTCATTCCTCCCTTCTTCAGATTTTGGAACACGTTGTTGAGTTCCAGAAGATCCTACTCAGAGCAGTATTGCATCTTCAGCTGTACCAAAAAATACTCCTAAGACATCTTACTAGCTTCTCCCTTAGGCAACGAATCAGCTAGTAGCTTCCACCAGCTCAGTACTCCAGATTCTAATAAAGTAATTGCGAGAGCGGTCTTCTGCCTATTACTACACTCGCAACTTTCAAACATTTTCTCCATTTCGGAGATCCAATGCATGACTTCCGCCGGTGTCGGGATTCCAAATAGCCACAGTGGTTTGGATGCCATAAAATCCTTGTACTTGCATCCACGTCTATGATTTCCTTCATTCTGATGGTTTCGTCTAACTATCGGTGGGCTGGCTTGACCAATAGTCCCACTATAGTTTCCTCCTTCTAATTGTTCATCATTCAGTTTCGGTTGTTCAACAGACACCGAAAGTTCCTCTTGGTTCTGTTGAAGTAAATGCCTAGTTTGCTCCATTTTTTGATCCAACATCATTTTAATCATCGATTGTACTCCGACCATTGTGATCAGTTCTGGTGCAGCTTCTACTATAGGCACCTGCTCCTTCATTTGGTGTTGAGGTTGTTGATTTATGTTTGCATTTCCAGCTCCAGTTCTTGTTTTTGCCATTATGATCTATACACCAAATAAGGAGAATTTAGATCCTTATCACTCTGAAACATTACATGTTAGTTATAATATCATAGTCATACGCTTAGAATCCTAAACACATAAGGTTTCCAGATCCGGTCGGCAACAGACCATAGATCCGAACAAATAATGGCATATATGGCAAACATATAGCATTTAGCACATAAAAGCATTTTAGGCATCTTTCTTAAAATATATATTATTGCTTGTGTCTAAAATATGGTAGACACTCATCTCACGATTATCACTTAGCATTCTAAGTTTATGTCTACAAATCCTGCAAATACCTAGTTAGCTTAAACTAATACTTTGATACCAACTGTGACATCCCCATTTTTCTTGGCCAGAAAAGACCAATTTAGTTTATGCTTTTAAAATAAAATCAATGTAACTTTGCAAAAGATGTTGCGGAATTTGTTCCCATAACAAAATATAATAAAAATTTATCAAAGCATTTCTTAAAGAAATATATTTTCATTATATAACAAAACCTCGAGATGTTAGGTTCCGATATAGACCAAAAGCATAAACAATAAATTATAAGCCTTACAACAGTTATTTACAACTACTGGCTTATAATTCAAAAATCCCTCATCATCATGAAATTATGCTCGGGGTCCACTACTTGTAATACAGAAAGTTGAGTGGGTCAGGCTTGGGAACCTGGTGAGCATATTGGATTTTCAACCCGCAAATAATAAATTTATTAATTTTCATCAACCAACAATAAATTTGTTAATTTCATCAACCAACAATAACCCTGATTACTCTTTCTTGTAATCCTCATTTTACGTCCCTAAACACCTACCACAAGGGACCTAGTCTAAAGATTTTCATTGGGGTGAAAACACTGCTTTAGGGGATTCATCAGCAATTTATGTCAAATAAGGCAACCACGTGGGGGATGGAGTATACCATTGAACACTAAGTTCACAAACACCTACAAGTTGCAACCCTAATAGCGTTCCACTGGACTATCTAGAAAAGTTCGTAGTCGTCATCTATACTCTGTTAGATGACTGAAACAACAACAATATCGACGCCTCTCATCATTTTAACGCACATCAACTATTTCATCTACCCATGTTATACCAAACATATTTGTAGATAAAAAATACATGTACAGTTTAAATCATTTTAAAACCTGTATAAAACATTCATTCAACTCCCATCTCAAATAGACATACAATAAATATACACATAGCATGTATTTTATAGAAAATACTTCATATCTATGTGTAAGATGAAAGTGACTACACACTCACTTGATTTAACGATAATCGGGAAGCACATTGTTTCTTAAAACGATTGTTTCTGATAAAAACGAGATGTTTTCTCAAAAACCGGACTTCATGTAGAAAGAGTTTCGGCTCGAAAACTCTTTTTTCTCGGGATCTTCGGGCTCTCCAGGACTTGCTTATGATGCTAGGATGATATATTAGGATTAGGGATACTTTTTGCAATAAAAGGGAAAGTAGAGGGTGAAAGAAGCAAAAGTTGTAACATCAATTCGGATGGCTTCGTCTGCTATTTATAGTGACTGGATACCCAAGTTACATTGGGCGTAACTTTAGAGTACGTGGGGGCGTACTACCTCTTCCACCAATACGATAGGCGTACATCAAGTAAGATAGGCATAAAAAGAGATCAGCTCAGACGCATCAAGGCTACAACACGTGTCCACCATGCGAAAGAGTAGGGCTATGTGGCCAATCTCGGACCATGAACACTAAGTAAACTGGGCGTACTCCGAATTTTTAAACTTCAAAAATTCGTAAATTTTGCATACGAGCTCCGTTTTGGACGTTCTTTATATCCACGCATAGGTGACACCATGCTCTACAACTTTTGTTTAGACTCCGTCGGCTAGTTTTGAATTTATTTTTAAAGTTATATTTTTAATAGGTCGGGACAACAAAAGTCCGTTAAAAATTCATAACTTCTTCATCCGAAATCCGTTTTTCTCTGTCTGTTTAGAGTTGAACTACTATCAACAAGATTTTCGATTCTCATTTAGGTTGTTTCAACTAAAATCACTCGATATAAAATTCGAGTTTCGGCCTGCACATTGTCATGCCAAATCTTAGAAAATTCATAATTTCCTCATAAGAAGTCAGATTTTGGACATTCTTTTTATGCGCACTCTCGGTTTAACATATACTACGACTTTCATTTAGATCGCTAAGGCTAGAAAGCAGTTTATCGTAAATTCACGTTTTACGTCACACAACGTCATGTCGTATTGTCGCGAAAGTTTGACAGGTCATAACTTATTCGTTATAACTCAGATTTCGGTATTCTTTATATCTCTGAAATCCTTAATTAACCAATACAACTTTCTTCATAGATATCGGGTTTATCTAATCTTTATTTTCAACAATTATTTTTATTCTTAACTTATTAAATCATAATAATTAAGCAATAAACACATAATAATAAAATAATACATCTTTATTATTTCAAAATAAGTTATAAATGTTGACCTAGACTATTACATCATCATTAATACCTAGCCTAGAAACACGTGCGTTACAATATCCAATTCACATTATGGAAAATTTTCCATATTTGGCATATGATAAATCATTTTAGATAGAATCCTATCTATTCATAATAATGTCAATTTGTTTCATTCATTACTTTACTTCCAGCTGCTCATAATTGAATAATCCTTAACGAACCTTAGATCGTCCTTGATAGTTGTTTAACTAATTCAGTCATGTCCGGTTTTAGTCCTTTTTCCCTCTTAATGCCCTAGATATTTGAAAAATTAGAATGATTGAATATTACAACATATGCAATCGATACTATACCCGAAGCTTATGGGATACGATACATTATGTCTTGCATAAAGACATGATGCTTTACCAGTCTACTACTACATTATTGCTATATATAGAATTTCCTTATGTTGAACCTTTTCAACATAACATTCATATATGTCCTTTGAATAAATTTGATTAAAATTTCTGGATCTAATCTTTTAGATATGAAATGAAGTATAAGTTCCTCTCCCTTAATTATAGCAAAACAACTTTTCAACCTCTAAAACTTTGCAAATTGAAACTTTTGTTTTCTATAATTAATATTGCTTACTTGCAACACTTAACATAATAATCATGCTCCTGCTAACATGATAATTATATCTTTACCATCATAACACTTATGCTCCCACTAGATTTGACATGTATTTAGAAAACAGCTGGACTTTCTAGAAATCAATACTTATTTACTTCTTTATCAAACTTTAGATTTATAACATGAGATGCTTCATAAGATTTATCTAAGCTCATACACCTTTTATTAGAAAGCTCATATGTATGTCTAAACTATTTCAGAACTTATATTAAATGTTTAGACTAATTGCCAAATCTCACAATTCGAACAATGAAGAGAGATGTCGTAATCTTGATCGGATTTGAGAATGAAATTTTCACAATCGCTATCTCCTTAAAATCTTCCTAGTGAAAGGGTTTCCTCACAATCATTTTCATAAAATGGAGAGAAACCTTGTCACTTAGATTTTCTGGTGTATGTGTTCCTATCCATGTGAATTTGTCATAACCATAATCACAAGACAAGGTTTGTGACAGATCCAAACTCATATGAACTGAATTTGTTCAATCTTTATTTCTTGCCACCTGGTAGCACAATGGCCTACCATGTCTTCCAAGTAGTCAAGCAGCTCACCCATATAGATCAATGAACTTTCACCAATCAAGGTGCTTTGCTTTATGTAAATAATTGATAACTCTTAGAGCTCACATGCGTAGTCAACTTTACTGGAATGACATAGAAACAAGAATATGCCAACACGATAGGTTATAAACCTCAAGTCGTGTGCTAGTGATCAACAACTAGATTTATTCTTGATTTGTTCTTGAAACTTTTCAAGATCATTAAGACTCCTACTGACCTCTTAACATATAAGATTTTCTTGTCAAGAAACATTCCTAGACAAACAAATATTCAAGAGTTAGTGTGGGTTCCTAACAAGACAAAACCACAACACACGATTGGTCTTATTTGGTCTTTGTCTTATCCAAGACATCACAACTTACCAATTTCAAAGGTACGGGACTAACAAACATTTTTGCTCCATATTTGATGATGTGTTATAAACCTACTTACGACATGTCACTCAATACACAATCTTGGAGTACGAATCTAAGACTTGATTTTGGAACGAAGTATGATTGTCCTTAATCAATTTAACCATTTCAAAAATTTCTGATTCCTCTTCTTAGCCATACAAATTCACTAAGGCATCCTTGGCAGATCAATTGTAACATGGTTTCATAATCACTAAGTTAATCATAAAACAAGATAATTAAGTACTATCCATTCTTTTTAGATTTGAGAAACTTTTATCTTTCTGCCTAATTGATTCTTCCTAGTCGTTCTACTATACATAGAAACTTTTTCAATGAAAGAATCACACTTAATCTTTTAAGTATAACCATGTTTACTAAACTTTTAGTAAATCATGAGAAATAGTCTTATTCTTCCTTGTGGTGGACCTAACCAATGCACAACATTGTGTATTGGAACCTTAGTCCTTCACTTGACTCACATACATGTGTGCACAAGGAATTAGTCTTAATTTTCCAATAGATGAAGGCTCTTATTCATCATACAATACAAGTCGTATGATTCCAATTTTCTGTCCAACTGAAACTTGTGTGATGAGAATCATTCCCTATTTGGTAAATTTTTGACACTACCACAAATAACATAACTAAGAATCACATCCACTTTGCTAATAGAAACATACAAACATCAATTTTCACAAATGCCATTGCAAGGATATATAAATAAGACAAAAAATCAAAATTTTATTTTATTTATTGAAAATGCGGAAAAACTGGCCCATACAACACAATTACAAATGAAAACCATGTTACTAATATTCCTAAGGAATCTATTATAACTCCTATGTAGCAGCTCAAAAATCCGATCATTGAACCATGCGATCGAAATCCATCTCTTCGCGATCAAACTCATCATACTTTTTCTTTAAGCTTCCTTTCTCTTCTTCGATCCTACAAAACATCAAAATGTAATCTTGTTACATCATGCATTAAGAATCTATATATAGGAACTTAATAGAGCTAGATAGTAGATTTTACCTGAAGGAGAGTCATACATCATGACTCTCACATCCTTGTGATCTTTCAGGTAAATATGGAAGCTTTGCATCCAATGCCCCTTCTCTTGGCAATAGAAACAGAAAGACTCTTTTGGAATGGTAAAAAGGACAATCTCAAACTTAGCCTTTATCTTTACCATCCAGTCAAACAGCTTGACCTTGTTCGATCCCTTTCCATTGGGAAAAGTAGACTTTTCTGGACTTTCATTGTTCTCATTGTCAATTTCCATGGAAGTTTGGGAGCTAGATCTACCAGTCAAATATGCTATTCCAGTATGTCACATCAACAGCTAGCTTCGTTGAGACATCGACACCCAACATCCTCAACTTTTCAATATGCAACATCATATCCAAGACGTGAGCAAATATAGACTCTCCTTCTTCGTGTTTGCTTGCAAATAGGGCTTGAGTGACCTTGAACTTTTCAAGTCTTTGAACACGTGGGTGGAGGTGGAGGAAGTGAAGTATGATTTCCGTTTCTGCGATCCAATCGCGGAACATCATCTTCATGTGGAAATCTTTTTCCAATGGATTCGGGAAGACCATAGATGTTAGATTTTGACATCTAAAAAACAGGAGAAATTACCCAAAGGAAATATTAAGTCTAGGATCGAACAAAATATTCTACATCTCGGAAGAGGGATTTCGTAATCCAGTTGCAGAATATTTGAAGGTAGGTAAATAACGATTTACCATTTCCACCGTGAAAAACGAAAATTAATATTAGGTTTTAAATGAATTAAAACTCCTAGATCTTTTGAGATTCATTGAACATTTCAATGGCATGTTTAATCTCGATTGTGCCCTTCAAGTTTGTGACTGGGATACCGAGGATCACAAACAAGGTGTGAATAACCTTGCAAATTAGCTTGGTACTCTCGATGACGTTTATCACCTAATCAATGTGTCGGTTAACCACACACACTCCATTGATCTATGATAATCTACGAGCTACCCATTTCCATCCTTCATTAGTCCCATATTAGTGTGCCGGTTATCCACACACGCTCGACTAATGATCAACAAGGTGCAATATGCAATTTCATGGATTAGCACCAAATTCACATTTTTCCTAAAGTAACTAAGATTTGGGAATTTACAAAATTATTTAGTTACTTCGTATTTCATTATACTTATAATGGAAGGTTGTGTCCTATCCTACCCATTTGACTAACGATTCTCCACTAGTCAAGGGTGTGGTGGGTGAGAGTGGACACCCATTCGGTCGCCATTTTATAAGTAATTTCCTTAAACAACCCGTATAGATTAGCTTCCTGAATGAGGCCTACTAACGGTAAGACTGACATTTACTTATACATATATAATATTAAAATTTTAATTCTATAAAGTATAAGGGTGCATTTTATACTTTTAAAATACTAAGGTTTTTTTTATCCAATTTAAAATTTTCGAAAAATTAATACCATTTAATTTTAAAATATTAAATGTTAAAACTTTGATTTAATAATTATCCAAAAAATTAATTTAAGGTATTAACTCTTAATGCATTATCCATTAAATTAAATAATTAATTTAACCGAATAAATTACATGAATGGTCCCTATGGTTTGGGGTAATTTACATATTGGGTCCCAAACTTATTTTTTTAACTCGAAAGGTGCCTACTGTTTGTTTTTGTTGCAAGTTTGGTCCCTGTCTTACCTACAAAGACCATTTTGCCATTGATTTTTTACTTATTTAAATAAACATACCCCCAACCCCACTTTTACCTCACCTTACTTAACCGTACCTACCCCACCTTATTTAAATAAATAAAAAAAATCAATGGCAAAATAGTCTTTTTAGGTATGACAGGAACCAAGTACGCAACAAAAACAAACTATAGGACCGTCCGAGTTAAAAAAATAAGTTAGGGAACAAATGTGCAAGTTACCCCAAACCATAGGGAACAATTGTGTAATTTACTCAATTTAACCAAATCCCTTTATCCCATAGATTTTGAAATTTGGTAAGGGATACTTCAAAATCTTTAATTATCGATTTAAACAATTAATAAGATAATTACCAAAGATAACATTATCCTAATTCCAAAAATTTTGAAATCTAATCTTGAGGAGGAAGGTATTTTCGAAAACCCTAGTGTTCACCAACCCTAAAATCGAAAATATGGGCCAAAGGAAAAGGGTTCAAGAAACCCTAACAAATTTCGAAAACTAGGTTTCTGAAACCCTAAATTTAAAAATCCAAGCCCTACTGTTTATTTGCCATAAACCCTAATTTGTCAAATTCATACTTTTTTTTTATCAAATCTAATTGAAAACAACAGCAAAAAGCTCTGATACCATTGATGGATTTTATACATAGCAAACAATGTTATGTGTGTATGCAACCCTAATTTGAGGATCTATGTTTTCACTATTACACATACAAGCATTGAACACAAAAACTAGAAACCCAAGGAGGCACATGTAATTTTCGAAATTAACATATAATTAGGGTTAGGATACATACCTTTATTGTTATATTGTAATAACAATCTATTCCTAGCAAGCGCCACAAGTGTCACACCGCTAATGGCTCACAAACAAACCTAGCAACCAATGATTACTATGGAGAGAGAAGGGAAGTGAAAATTCGGCTCTAATCCTTTCCTGGAGTGCATGGGACGAAATCCAACCCTATAGGGGTTTATATAGGTGATAAGGAAGGTTTAGGATATGGCAGGTGTATCTTACATAACCCTAATCCCTTAACTTCCTCCCTAAGGCTTCTAAGGTACCCTTAGAGCCCAACGAAGCCCTATGACACTCTCGATTTTGTTCCCCACCTCTAAGGGAGTTTCTAGAATGCTCAATGCTCAACTTTTGAATATTGTCACCTTTAGTCGCTGCAGTTTCAATTAATTTCTTTAACACTAAAATTAATTCCAAATTAATTTCTAATTAAATATTAATTAAAAAATATGATTTCTAATTAACATATTATATCCATGATACATTAATAAATTATTTATCTTGATTTCAAATTAATTTATTAACCAAGTAATAAATTAATAAATCATTCTTCTCTCTCCAACAATATCCTATTCAACTGTCAGGTTTGAAGGCAACCCAAAAGGACATTGCTACTATCAATTCAAGTACATACTAATTATATTTATGGTCTTAGATACCTAATCCAACATGATCATCATTCTCACACCCGTCAAATGTTTCTCTCTCAATTTCTCTTTCAGTTTTAAGCTCTTTCTCTCTTAAGCTTTTAGAGGGAGAAGCCATATCGTGTCTGATAACCGAGATTTAGGAGCTCTCAAGTCAAAGTTCTGCTCACTTAATTCCCAGTTTTCATCAGTATACTCTATAAGTTAATCTATACTTATTTTATTCAAGTGTAACTTTTAATTATAGTCATAGTCCTTATTCTGAACCTATAATTAAGATTTATCAGTAATTCCAAATCATTATATTGATTGATCTACATACAACGATGTTGGTAGGATGGATTTAGTGAGGTGCTTAAAGTGAGATTTCCGAATAGCTTTTATTCGTCGAGACTATTAAGCTAAGTGACATTTGTAACTAGGTCGCATCAGAAGAAATGTCAAGGAGTTTGGTGGAGCACTACTGAATTCTCAAGTCACCTATCTATGTCAAGTGAGTGCATAGTCCTTTTCATGAAGATGATTTGAATACAAGTATTAATTAAAGTATTAAATATATGTTAGAAAGTCTATATGTAAGCTCTATGCTTATTGCCTAGTATATGTGTTTGAAATGTATTTGATAATATTTGATAAGCGAATTAGATGTGATTCTATATTGTTAAAAGTTATATATTTATTATTACCTGATAACGATAATAGAAATATTAGTAGAGAAAATAATAAAAGTATATACTATGTGTTAAATATGTACAAAAGGATTCTTTAAACCGAGTATGTATTGCGATCCAAGTAATTTTGTCCGTCAATAAGATAAGGCTTATTATAGATACCTTCAATTAAACTTGATACCAGTTAGTCTCATTTGGGATATGTGCTTGTAGGCTAGAACCGATAGTAGAGTTCTGCGCCTAGATACTTTCAGGTGTTGATGGTATGAAATATGTGACGGGTTTTAGCTATAAGAACATCCTATGTGCTCATACAAACCCTAATGCTTGGATCTAGGTTTCTCTATTATACATGCAATTCATCCAAGACTTCAAACCCTAGATCTAGCATGTGATAATCAATATAACATATGAATTAGGGTTTAGATCATACCTTGATTGTTATGTAGCAATAACAATCTCAAATCCTCCTTGTAATGACTTTAGAAAGCTTAGAGTCACAAATGTCACTCCTCTAATGGTTCACAAACACCAAGAGCAAGAGGATGAAGAAGAGAAGAGAAGAGACACCCAAAAACGTGTAAAAACCCTAAGGATTCAGTTTTCCCACTTTTTTGGTGCCCAGGGTGTCCTTAAATAGTGAGGCTATTAGGGTTATCTAACAAGGAAACCCTAATTTGGATGCTTAAGCCCTAAGCAACCCATGGACTCCTTCCTTAACAAGCCTGGGACGATTTCTAATGGGTTTCCCCATAGAATTCGTTCACCCTTATATGATAAGGTAATCCATAGCCCAATTGCAATTATCTTATAATTACAATTCCAGTCCCTTAAGTTTAATTGATCTCTTTTAGCCACAAAATTAATTATCAATTAATTCTTGACTAATATTAATTAAACAATATGATTTCTCCTTTAATATATTATTCTCATAATATATTAATAAATCATAATTAATCCTTTCTCTCCATAATTCATCCTATCAAGTTGCTTTGGTGAAGGCAACCGAAAAGGACCATGCACCATCGGGTCAAGCACATACCAAAATAGTTATGGACTTAGACACTAATCCAACAGTCTCCCACTTGGATAAGTCTAATAACTATTCTGCGTATGACTTCAGATCCTGATCTGCAATCGTAGCTTTCCAAAGCCGTTGTCAATTCTGATCCTATCAGATACGCGTGTCCTTTAGATAAGGGATCATACATTCCTCCATTCTAGATATCATATAGATATGAGACATGAATTCTAATCATTCTCTCTATACTATTTCCCGACTTCCGATTTATGATGACTGACAACAGACTACAATTGAGCACATCAATTTAGTCCCGGCTTGGCCAAGCACTTAGGTGACATCACTAAATCATTGAGGGGCCAAAAGATATCGCTTTTATCCTACTTTGGATAAAAGGAACGGATAAAATTTGACTTAATGCTCGCTTGCACTTACTCACCGAATCACACACAACAATACGTTTTATAACACCAAGTTACTGGTGCGTTTACATATTATCAATGTGCAACCGACTCGCAAGATACAAATCACACTTCTCGGTTTCAAGAATATAAGATGTTATCGTCTCACCAATCACTCGTGATAAAATCCATGAAGAGAAATGCTGTAATCATAATCGAAATTTAAGAACACACTACGTATTTAACTAACTAAGTTTATTAACATTCCACAACCTAAGCCTTTAGTTTTGGAATCAAGCATAATATTCTCTCCCTTAATTATAGAAAAACAACTACTCAACCCTTACAAGTTTACAAAGTATGACTCTTGTTTTCTATAATTAATATTGCTAACTTGCAATACTTGCCTTAATAATCATACAAGCATAACATTTATGCTCCCACTATCACGATGATTATTATAAACATAACACTTATGCTCCCACTAGCTTTGACATGTATTCAGAAACAACTTAATTTTTCAGAAAAACAATGCCTATTGAATTTCTTTAAGTTCATATTTCTAATACCCAATGCTTTGATAATCTTTTATCAAGGCTTCTTAAACTTATACACCTTTCCTTTAGATAGCTCATATGTGTGTCTAAACAATTCAGAGTAATTGCCAAATCTCACAATTCGAATCATGGAAAGGGATACCGTAACCATAATCAAATTCGAGAATCCAATTTTCACAATCACAATCTTCTTAAAATCTTTCTTAGTGAAAGCATTTCCTCACAGTTATTTTCATGAAGGAGGGAATCTTATGACACTTATATTTTAACAGTGTATGTGTTCCTATCCATGAGAATTTGTCAAAACCAAAGTTTGCGACAAATCCAAACTCATATGGACCGAACTTCTAAATCTTGATTTCTTGCTTTATGGTAACACGAGTGCCCACCACGTCTTCGAAGTAGTTAAGCAGCCCACCCTTTCCTATCAATTTACTTTTCATTGATCAAGATGCTTGCCTTTTATGCATTCAAATGAGAACTCACAGAACTCACATGCATAATTAACTCAATTGAAATGGCACAGAAACAAGATAGTGTCAGCATGATACGTTGTGAACCTCAAGTCGTGTGCTAGTGATGATCGATAAGGTTTATTCTTGATTTGTTCTTGAAACCTTTCAAGATCATTAAGACTCCCACTGACTCCTTGACATATAAGATTCTCTTGTCAATAAACATTTCTCGACAAACAAATATTCAAGAGTTAGTGTAGCTTTTATCAAGACAAAACACTTCATAAAATTTGGTCCTAGTTGGTCTTTGTCTAATCCAAGACATCACAACTTTCCACATTTGATGAATGTTATAAACCTTCTTAAGACTTGTCACTCAATGTCACAATCTTAACTCTAAGACTGGTTTTTGGAACGAAGTATGATTGACTTCTTGATTTAACCATTTTTTACAATTCTTGATTCCTCTTCAAAGACATACAATTGTATTAAGACTCACTTATAGGATCAATTGAGATATGGTTCTTAATCATTAAGACTTATCATAAAACATAATAAAAGGTACTCTCCCTTCTTCTTAGAATAGAGAAACTTTTATCTTTCTGCCTACTTGATTCTTCTTATTCGTTACGCTATTTATTTAAACCTTTTCAATCAAATTCAGAATTACACTTAATCTTATAAGTATGATCATATTTACTAAACCTTTAGTAAATCATGACGAATATCTTTATTACTCTTGTGGTGTACTTGATCAACACACAACTTTGTGTGCTCGATCTCCTAGTCCTTCACTTGACACTTTGTCAACGAATTAGTCCAATTTCCAAATATGAAATTTCTCGTTCATCATGCAACCAAGTTGCATGATTCCAAGTTTCTGTCCAATTGAAACTTGGGTGATGAGAAACTCTCCCTATTTGGTAAATTCTCGACATTTCAACAAACAACATAATTAAGAATCACATCCACTCGTTGTATAAATATACGAACATCAATTTTTCATAACGATTTCATTGCAAGGAAATAAATAAATAAATAAATGAGTCAAACCAAAATTTATTTTATTCTTAAAAGCAGCGGAAAACATTTGCAAAATCAACTGAAAAACTATGTAGTCAAATATTCCTAACAACTCTATCATAACTTTCTAAGCTCAAAATCTAATCTTCAAGTCCATGCGATCGATATCCATTTCTTTGTGATTAGACTCATCTTGCTCTTCCATCAAGCTTCCTCTCTTTTCACTGATCCTGCAAAATATTCAAATGCAATCTTATCACATTATGTATTAAGAATCAATGAATAGGAACTTAATGGAGTTAGATAGTGGATTTTACCTGAAGCACAACCATACTCTTTGACTCTCCCATATTCTGGACCCTTCAGGCTCTTAGGGCAGACTTGTATCCAACGCCCTTTCTCTTGGCAGCAAACGCAGGTCGGTTCTCCTAGAACGTCCTCGGAAGCATGGTTGGTTGACTTTCCTAACAAATATGCTCCATTGCTTTGCCAAATCATTTCTGATTCAGCAGCAATGAGCATGTAAGTTAGGTCAATGAGGTTCGCATCATGATCCATCATATAATACTTTCTTTTGAACTCATTATATGATTCAGGGAATGACTGCAGAACCCAGCCCACAACCAACTTATCAGGGAATGATGTACCCAACATTATCAACCTATCGATGTGTGATTTCATTCCTAGAATGTGGGCACACACGGGTTTACCATCTTCATGTTTTATTTCCAATAGGGCTTTAGTGACATTGAACCTTTCAATTCTTCGATCTTGTGGGTTAGAGAGAATAATTGGAGGAGGTGGAGGAAGTGAAGCATGATTTCTTGTTCCTCGATCGAATGGTGGAATATCATCTTTATGTGGAATGCTTGTTCCACGGGATTTGGGAAGACCATAGTTGTCGTACTTTGACATCTACAAAACGGGAGAAAACAAATTCAAGTTAGTTGATTGATTGAGTCCTTAATAAATCACCCAAATGAGATATTAAGGCTAGGACCCAACACAATATTCTACAACTCGGGAGAGGGATGCCGTAACCCAAATTGCAGAACATTTGAAGGTAAGTAAATGACGATTCACTGAATTTCCACCATGAAAAACGAAAAACGGATTAAGTTTTAAATGCTTTGAAAATTCCTAGATCCTTTGAGATTCATTGAACTTTTCAATGGCATGTTTAAATCTCGATATGCCCCTCTAGTTTGTGACTGAGATACCGAGGATCACAAAGCGGGTGTGAATAACCATGCAAACTTACATGGTGCCCCCACATGTTACAGTCACCTATTCGATGTGCCGGTTAACCACACACGGTCCACCGAACTATGACAAACATTGAGTCACCCTTTGCTACCTTTGCTTAGAACCATTTAGTGTGACGGTTAACCACACACGCTCCACTAACGTCTTCGCAAGGGCGCAAAGTGTAACTTCATTGAATTGCATCAATTCACTTTTGCCTAAAGTAACTAAGATTGGGAATTTGTAAAACATTTAGTTACTTTTATACTTCATTATACTTATAATGGAAGGTTTCTGTCCTATCTTACCCGTTCGGCTAACGACCCTCCACTAGTCAAGAGTGCGGTGGGTAAGAGTGGATACCCTTTCAATCGCCATTTTATAGGCAATTTCCTTAAACACACCTTATAGATCGGCTTCGTGAATGAGGCCTACTAATGGTAAGACTGACTTTTACTCATACATATATATAATGTTAGACTTTTAATGTTATATATAGTATAGGGTGTATTTTACACTTTTAAAATACTAGTTGGTCTAATTTAAAATTATGCCTTTAATTTAATTAAATGTAAACCAAAAACTATATGGATTTATTAATTCTCTTTTAATTATACACCTTAATTAATTAATAAAACCATAAGGGTGTGATTTGAACTTTTCAAAACAAAATAGGGTTTTAGAATTTAACAATCCTAAATTAAACTTTTAACCAACTTTTAAATTCCAAAAACTTGAAGGCAAGTTTTGAAACATTTCAAAACATTAGGGTTTAGAATTTAAATATTTCAAAATCAAACCTTTTAATCAAATTTAAATTCCAAAACTTGAGGGCAAGTTTTGAAACTTTTCAAAACACAAGGATCAAATAGCAAATAACTTAAATTAAACAATTAATCTAATTATTATCTAATTTGACCTAAAATCAATTTATTGCAAGATAAGTTAACCAATTAATACAAATAATCAAACTTTAATCAAATAAGGAAGTTATTATCTAATCAATTGGTAATTATCTTTTGTTTAATCAAGGATACACTCAAAATATGATTAAAATTCGAATTTTAATGACCCATAACAGTTAAGGCAAGTATCTTTGAGTAAAACAGCAAGAAATCCCGAAACTGCCTCATTCTGACGCTCGAACTCGCCGAGTTCCTCTATGGACTCGCCGAGTAGGAGCCAACTCGCCGAGTCCACATTGGAACTCGCCGAGTTCAGCAGTCAGGGGGGCCAAAAATTGATTTTACAACTTGAACAAACATACAAGGCATCAATACAATAGAAACCAACCTGTCTCTGATACCACTGATGGGTTTTAGCTATAAGAACATCCTATGTGCTCATATAAACCCTAATGCTTGGATCTAGGTTTCTTTATTGTACATGCAATTCATCCAAGACTTCAAACCCTACATCTAGCATGTGACAATCAATATAACATATGAATTAGGGTTTAGATCATACCTTGATTGTTATGTAGCAATAAAAATCTCAAATCCTCCTTGTAATGACTTTAGAAAGCTTAGAGTCACAAATGTCACTCCTCGAATGGTTCATAAACACCAAGAGCAAGAGGATGAAGAAGAGAAGAGAAGAGACACCCAAAAACGTGTAGAAACCCTAAGGATTCAGTTTTCCCACGTTTTTGGTGCCCAAGGGGTCCTTAAATAGTGAGGCTATTAGGGTTATCTAACAAGGAAACCCTAATTTGGATGCTTAAGCCCTAAGCAACCCATGGACTCCTTCCTTAACAAGCCTTGGACGATTTCTAATGGGTTTCCCCATAGAATTCATTCACCCTTATATTATAAGGTAATCCATAGCCCAATTGCAATTATCTTATAATTACAACTCCAGTCCCTTAAGTTTAATTAATCTCCTTTAGCCACAAAATTAATTATCAATTAATTATTTACTAATATTAATTAAACAATATGATTTCCCCTTTAATATATTATTCTCATAATATATTAATAAATCATAATTAATCCTTTCTCTCCATAATTCATCCTATCAAGTTGTTTTAGTGAAGGCAACCCAAAAGGACCATACACCATCAGGTCAAGCACATACCAAAATAGTTATGGACTTAGACACTAATCCAACAATATGTATCGGAGTATACATACTATTCCTTCTTTAGTGACCAGAAATGGTGGGCCCATATAAGATAACTGTAATTTTATCTTTGCTTATTTTCTTGGGTGACCAGAAACGGTGGGCCATGATCAGACAACTTAATAGTGTATCTACATATTCTAAAAGCTTTATTACATGATTTAGTATTACCTGATAATCATACACTAGGATATGCAAGGATCGATTAGGGATTAGATATAGACATCTGCCAGCGATCCCAGAGTACGGAATATGCATAGTCATCCATTCCTATTCCGAGAGTATCGATTAGTCATAGTCATTCGTGCCTAGTTCGAGAGTGTGGATTAGGTATAGTTATTTACCACTAATTCGAGAGTGTGTATTAGGCATAAACATTTTTCCATGGTTTGAGAGTATTGACTAGGAATAATAATCATTCCTAGTCTGAGAGAATAGAATAAGAATAGTCATACATTGCTGATCCAAGTATGAGGATTATGTATAGTCATTTGTGTGACAACCCGAAATTTCCATTCTGAACAAACCATATCAAGCCAATAAAAGTTAGAACAGTTTCAGTGAAATTCCAGACTTCGGGTATAAGTTTGGCAGTTTTTCAGGATTTACACTTAAGGAGATATCTGGAGAGTGGATGCACTAGGGTTTTGTGCAACACTGTTTTTCCGATACTCTATGATATTAGAGTTCATTCCGGGAATAAAAATATTTTCTGCCAAAAATCTCAGGACTATATATAGAAAACTGAACCATATTGGTTCATTAGTTACATTCTATTTAGAGAAAAGTCAAAATTCTCTCTCACGGATCTTCGGGTTTTTATCCCAAATTGTGAGTGCTTCGATCTAGTTATATTATATAGCATAGATTGTGTTTAGAAACATCAAAATCGGACCAAAACCCCAAGATTTGGGAGTTTACCGCCCAAGAAGACTTGGGGAGTAAACTCCATTTTAAGGGCCAAAAGTGTCCCAATGACCCTCAAAGCCTTAGAACTCAAACTAGAAGCCTTCATTACAATGTTTAGTCGAACAAAACAATTAAAATCAAGGATGAAAAGTGAGTTCACGGCCAAGGATGTTCCAGGTCCGTGAACTCCATTTTAGGTTGCCAAAATGCCCTAAATGCCTTCATTAAGCCAAGAGAATAGCATAGCACATTACCTTGATGTATCTAGGACCCAAAACAATCAAAATACCTACACCTATGGGTGTTCACGACCGCAAACACTTGGCCAAATGGTTCATGGGCCGAAAACTCTAGTTAGGGGTGTTTTGATGCCACAAACACTTCCTAAGGCTTAGGCTTGAAATTAGACATATACCCTAAAGTGTTAATAGCCTAGAAAACATAAGGAATCACAAGTATTGAGGAGTTTACGGCCAAGACAAGTTCTTGGGCCGTAAACCCCTATAAAGGGGACAAATGACACCTACATTCCTTCCTTATGCCTAGAACCCAACATAGATCATATCCTTGATGTGTTAGGAACCTCAAAACATCAAATGGTACTTCTTACCATGAGTTTACGGCCGTAAACTCATGGGGGAGTGGTCCCAGGGCAGTGAACATCAAGCAAGGCCATTTTAAGGCCTGAAACCCACCCAAACACTTGTTTAAGACTAGAAGCTCTTCACCACTTAAGTTGTATTAAAGTTAGGCTTCATTTAGTGACCCTAAAGAGACTTTACGGCCAGGAGTTTACTCCCCTTGGCCGTAAACTCCAAAACATATGGTCATTTGACCATAAACTCCCACTAGAGGCATTGCACTCCTTTGTTGCAACCCATTTGCCTCCTAGCACTCGACCAAAAGTGTTTTCCTCGCATTAAAATGCTTAAACTTGTATAATTAGTGTTTTAATCACTAATTATTTATATAAATATGTATTCATATGTAATTAGGATCATTGTGTGTGTCTAAAGTCTTCACTTGACACCAAGCACTTGTCCGATCCTTCCTTACGATAACAGTCCGTTCAATTCCAATCACTTACTGCAGGTGAGTTCATACCCCTTAATCAATGTTTTAAGCTGTTTTTAAATGTTTTATAGGGGGATACAAGTAGAATTATGCTAATTATTATATCAATCACATGTGATTAATAAGCAGCATTCAAATGAGTGGCTACTCATTAGCCGTTTTACCAAACAATTTCCTTCAAATGTTTTTTATAAAAACTTTATGTGTTTAAAAACTCTTTATTACACTATACATTTTACTCTGTATATTACATTTCAAACTTATTTACAATTGTGTTTCAAACAAATGTTCTTTATACTAAACTGCTTTATCAAACCCATGCCTTCAAAACCATTTTATAGATCGACATCAAGTCGATCTTTTCTTAGAAAATATTTATGTTCAAAGGTTTTACTAATCTTATTTTATGCTTTTATATTATAAATTGCATGTCTCTATATGTATAGTTATATAAGAAATGTTTAAAAGACTTAGGAAGGCTATCCACCCTATTTCCTTTTCACGCTTGAGATATGGTCTGGTGGGATATCGGGTACTTGTCCGAAGGTCGTTTAAATATTAGTTATATAACATATGTACATATATAGTCATAAAGGCCCTTCCAGTTCATCCCATGCCCTTGGGTAGCAAGGGTATACATCCATGTCCATACGTACCAGTTAGCTTACTAGTAAACTACCATAGGGGTGGTTTAGGAAGATACTAGAACTATTACTAGAACGTGATCTCATACTATGAGTCGGTTCATTCATGAGTCAATACTTACTACTATGAGAACATATACAACTATACTAGAGAAGAACATATACAACTATACTAGAGAAGAACATATACAACTATACTAGGAAGAGAACATATACAGCGATACTAGAACAAGTAACATTACATTACATATACATGAATACGTTAACAATTGTGATCCACTGTATCGGAGCATGCCTTAAATGTCATGGCCCGAGTTGTAGCTAGAATTCTCTTGGAGGGAGAGCGTGAGTTTGCGTATAGATCTATACTGGATTGACTATCCTACACCTTGCTGCTAGCTACAGCCGGACCTGCAAGTCTGCGGGTGCCAAACGTCATTCCGTTTTTACGACCATTCGTATGTCGTTGTTACCAGTCAATATTATGGTGCTATTTATCACATGATACCTTAATATAAATCCGGTTTAAGGTAGTTAGTACAGCAGTAGTTCCTATAATACAACACTACAGTACTACATTAATTTCCCCTTTTCATATTTTAGTGATCATTTCACTTAAACATTAAATGTAAAAACTATATTTTGTAAATGATAGTTACACTTGGGAAAATTACACACTTTTACAAGAAACGAACATTTAGAACAGTTAAGTCTTGGTAGAAGACTACATTGAGAACAGTTAGGTCTTGGTAGAAGACACACTTTATATAATATTAGGAATCATAGGGATTTCTAGGGTTTTTCAAACGTTTACAATTGTTTTACAAACATTTTTACATTTACAGTTCATATACATTTTCAATACTTAGAATTCATATACATTTTCCATACTTACAGTTCATACACAAAATCTTACATACAAATTAAGACACTAAAATACTTATGATCTCACCAGCTTCAAAGTTGATACTCGCTTTCAAAATTACTCGTATCCTCAGGTCATCTTAGACAGGTACCGATGCAAGGATTAGGGAAGATGGAGCTCTTTCAAGACTCATCTTTCATTTTGATTTATGCTTTAGTGTTTATCAAAATTTGACAGAACACACTTGTATAATAATTATATTATTAATGCAATGGATGATGTTGTTGCTTGTTTACTACTTTACATTGTTGTGATACTGTACATGACGTCCTCCGCCCCAGAACGTTTCCGCCGTTCTTGGTTTCGGGGTGTGACAGATTGGTATCAGAGCATTGTTTATAGTGAACTAAGTATATCAACCCATAAAAGATATACTAACTATAAATACATAATGGATTAAAAATACTCTGACCAAGAGTTTATACTTTAAATAATAAAATATTTAAGTAAGTATACGTGCCTGCATTCATACTAAAATCAGTGTCACTAGGATAGTACAAAACAATTACGATTGTTGGGAAACACAAGTGGGCTTAGAGACATATGGTCAAAACTTGGAAGATATAGCCTGATCACCTATATTATCCGAGGGTTGACTAGCATGTGCCTAAGTGTGGTTGTGTGGTTGCAACAAATCTAAAATTTTGCCAACCCTACCACAATGAGAACAATAGAACATAACATTAAACTTAAAATACTATAGGAGTATTTGGTGTTACTATAATTACGTTATACTTGAGAACTAAAATGGGATTCATTACTAAGTTGATAGTTGCTAAGTGGATACACTAAGGCTATATGTAATTAGGATGTTATAGACTTAGAATCTGTGCAAATTTTACTTCACCCCTATTCTGTGTGAATATGGAGTGAAGGTCACTTATTCGAAGGCCTATCCTGTTTCGATTACATATAACTGGTATGCACTTCACAAATAGCGATGTAACTGATGAAGATTTTCTAAATAATTATCTAGATAGTTCGTCTAATAATTATTTCTTACCCCAATTCTCACATAGATAACATGGTTGGACTCCATCCCCACGGCAACCAGTACCTTCTGAATGAGGTCATAGCTGGTTGGTTTGGAGAAGAACCAGAGAATGATCATCCTATCCCTTTGAATGATCACCATTATGAAAACCATTCGGACGATGCTAATTCCGAACCAGAGGTTGAGAACCTACCCCAAGCAGCTCCCTTTCCAATTCCTAACCCTCATCCGGCTTTTCATGACCCGACGCCTGAGTGGGTGGAATGCTTGGAAACATGGAGCCAAGAACAAGATCAGCCCATGCCATTTAATGGCGACCGAAGCTTTTACGACCTGAGCAATAGGGGATCAGCAGACAGAACCTTGCCAATCTTGGTCCGCAGAGTGGCCCGAAATCAGATTCAAGGCAGGACAACCCTACCTCAGATTACCGAAGTTGTCGCTAATGCGAGAATGCATACCCTCCACACCATTCGTCTAGAAGATACTCGCGAGAGATCAGAGAGAAACGATGAAACCCTGCTCCAAGCACTAGCTGAATCACGAGCCGAAGTCATAGAACTCCAAGTATGCCAGAGGGTGTATGAAAGACACCTACTTGATGTAGAACGTCAACTGGCTGAAATGAGAGTTCACCAGAGGGATGACTGTCGCTAGTAGTAGATGTTTTACCTTACTTTCCTTGTTAGAAAGTAATCGTTTTCTGTCTTTGCCCGATGTGGCATTTTCTATGAAACTATCTTGTACTGTAAGTACTTTTGGTTAGGTCTTTATGCTGTCAAGAATTATCTTCTCTGGATATGATGTAAGACCTTTACAAGGTCATTTTCCTGAATCTTTACGTCATGAATATCAAAGATATTGACAGTCGGCTAACTTATGTGTCATTCTTCATTCAAGTACTCTTATCATACTTTCATTGGAGTCTATCTGAAACCTTCTTTAGTCAAGTCATTGGACAATAGTAATTTAACTCCAGAGACATTTCCAAGTCTCTTTTAATGGTTGGATCCTGTTATTCACCAACCCACGATACCTCGGCTTGAACGACAAATGTCTTGAGACCATTCTACAAACTCACTTCCATTCTGTTCTAGGACTGCATCGTAAGGATGTAGGTCAAACCTTTGCGATCATACCTCCAATCCGTACTAGGACTGCATCATAGGGATGTAGGTCAACCTTTTGAGAAGATACTCTTATTCTTTTCTTGAGCAATTGAAGTACAACTAGGGTCAACCAGAATCGCTCACAAAATCCTTATCTTTCGTGCTATCAGAACCATGTCGTCATCAAGAAACAATCAGCTTCATACGTACATCTCTTTCTTCTAGATCGCTTTTCCAGCGAAGTCGTCATATCATAACACCGAAGTACTCATGCATGGAGTACCTCATAGTTCTTCTCTTTTCCGAAGAAATCCCTGAAGTACCACTCGTGCAGTACGTCAAGTTCAATCCAAGGATTCATACGATTGATCTCTCACTAAGGAATGTATACATAATAGTGATATATAATCAAGGTTTTACAGATTTAGAATTGATGATTCCACTTTAACTTCTTTTTCCCCGATGGGATATGAGCTTAAAGAAGAATCAGTTATTCGACTACCTTTTCAATCTTAATTATATACGACTCGTATACACGAGACTGTTATTGTGAAACCATGTATGAATTCTAATATGAACTTCAGGACGGAGAACTGCTAAGTATACGAGTAATCGCATCATCATGTGAACCAACTTAGAACCCAGTATGACTCCCATAAACGGATCGCCCTACAGTCTAAACACTCCGGAGATACAAGAACAGTGCAGACAACTTAGCGAACCACACAGAAATAGAATTAGAAGACTAGGCTTCTCACCCTGGAGAACCCCGGTCTTATCCTTCCAGAGATCAACAGATTGCATCGTATGTGGCTCGGATATCAAGGACTCCGTCAAGTTTTTCCAGTAGAAATCGTTATCTCTGCCTCGCATAGATAAATTGGTTGAGTAAACGCAAGGAAAGTGTTACTTTCAGAAATGGATCTGAGATCCGAATATCACCAGTTCGAGTGTTAGGGAAGGATGTCCGAAAGACTATCTTCCGAACTCGATGCGGACACTTCGAGTCCGTAGTAATACCTTTCGAATACGACCAATACGCCCATAGCTTTCATGAGCTAAATGAGTAGAGTACGTCTTTCTTACTTGGATTAGTTCGTCATTTCTCCATGTAATGACTTACCTATCTACCCTCGTAGTAAGAAGAAACCCATGAAAACATTTCCTTCGGAGATACTTTTCACAAAGTTATCTGAACTCGAGTTTTGGAATTGAAGAGTAAAAATTTCCTAAGAAACACTATTAGTGATGTGGAAATTATTGAGTACTCTGTCAATTGATCCGAAACCGTGGGAATTGATCGGCACCAGAGACGCCGACAGACATTCGCCAAATTCTAGGTCTTACAGACCTACTGTCATAGTTCGTCCATAACTCCTCGTAAATTAAAGAAACCCTTTCGACCTTGACCCAGCAAGGAGTGGCCCTTGACTGGGAAGTTAAACAAGAAAAGGAAACTTTCGAGATTCGAAGTGAGAGACCAAATTCTTTAGGAAGTCTCACTCGGGAACGGCTTAATACGCTTCGTAAAGCATGGAAAGCTAAATCCAAGATAGACAGGATCTCCGAGATTCTTACCAGAATCAGTCCTGTATCTCGCAAGCTAGACCTACTTCGCGAACTCAGTAGCGTACATTCTACTCATCGCGTCTCGATCGTGAAACCATACCTTTCCGTTAGGACTCTTGTAAGTCCACTCGTCGAGATCCTCGCCTTCGTATTAGAACCGTAGTGACCCTTGACCGAGAGGTCAAGCGGACGAAGCAACGCCGTCGCCAGTTAGTGAAGGTTCGTTGGAATTTCAACTGAGAACCCGATTTCACTTAGGTGCGCTAGAACCAATCAATTAGGAATTTGCCGCCTCATGACTCGATCATTCGTACATACTTCCTTGCCTAAATTCTAATTTCGCGACGAAATTCCCTTCAACAGGGGGACGATGTGACAACCCGAAATTTCCATTCTAAACAAACCATATCAAGCCAATAGAAGTTAGAACAGTTTCGGTGAAATTCCAGACTTCGGGGATAAGTTTGGCAGTTTTTCAAGATTTACACTTAAGGAGATATCTGGAGAGTCGATGCACTAGGGTTTTGTGCAACACTGTTTTTTCGATACTCTATGATATTAGAGTTCATTCTGGGAATAAAAATACTTTCTGCCAAATATCCCAGGACTATATATAGAAAACTGAACCATATTGGTTCATTAGTTACATTCCATTTAGAGAAAAGTCAAAATTCTCTCTCAAGGATCTTCGGGTTTTTATCCCAAATTGTGAGTACTTCGATCTAGTTATATTATATAGCATAGATTGTGTTTAGAAAAAGCAAAATCGGACCAAAACCCCAAGATTTGGGAGCTTACCGCCCAAGAACACTTGGGGAGTAAAATCCATTTTAAGGGCCAAAAGTGTCCCAATGACCCTCAAAGCCTTAGAACTCAAACTAGAAGCCTTCATTACAATGTTTAGTGCACCAAAAGAATTAAAATCAAGGATGAAAAGTGAGTTCACGGCCAAGAATGTTCCAGGGCCGTGAACTCCATTTTAGGTTGCCAAAATGCCCTAAATGCCTTCATTAAGCCAAGAGAATAGCATAGCACATTACCTTGATGTATCTAGGACCCAAAACAATCAAAATACCAACACCTATGGGTGTTCACGGCCGCAAACACTTGGCCAAATGGCCTTAAACCCACCCAAACACTTGTTTAAGACTAGAAGCTCTTCACCACCTAAGTTGTATTAAAGTTAGGCTTCATTTAGTGACCCTAAAGAGAGTTTACGGCCAGGATTTTGCTCCCCTTGGCCGTAAACTCCAAAACATATGGTCATTTGACCATAAACTCCCACTAGAGGCATTGCACTCCTTTGTTGCAACCCATTTGCCTCCTAGCACTCGACCAAAAGTGTTTTCCTCGCATTAAAATGCTTATACTTTTATAATTAGTGTTTTAATCACTAATTATGTATATACATATGTCTTCATATGTAATTAGGATCAATGTGTGTGTCTAAAGTCTTCACTTGACTCCAAGAACTTGTCTGATCCTTCCTTACGATAACAGTCCGTTCAATTCCAATCACTTACTGCAGGTGAGTTCATACCCCTTAATCAATGTTTTAAGCTGTTTTTAAATGTTTTATGGGGGGGGGGGATTCAAGTAGAATTATGCTAATTATTATATCAATCACATGTGATTAATAAGCAACTTTCAAATGATTGGCTACTTATTAGCCGTTTTACCAAACAGTTTCCTTCAAATGTTTTTCATAAACACTTTATGTGTTTAAAAACTCTTTATTACACTATACATTTTACTCTGTATATTACATTTCAAACTTATTTACAATTGTGTTTCAAACAAATGTTCTTTATACTAAACTGCTTTATCAAACCCATGCCTTCAAAACCATTTTATAGATCGACATCAAGTCGATCTTTTCTTAGAAAATATTTATGTTCAAAGGTTTTACTAATTTTATTTTATGCTTTTATATTATAAATTGCATGTCTCTATATGTATAGTTATATAAGAAATGTTTAAAAGACTTAGGAAGGCTATCCACCCTATTTCCTTTTCACGCTTGAGATGTGGTCTGGTGGGATATCGGGTACTTGTCCGAAGGTCATTTAAATATTAGTTATATAACATATGTACATATATAGTCATAAAGGCCCTTCCAGTTAATCCCATGCCCTTGGGTAGCAAGGGTATACATCCATGTCCATACGTACCAGTTAGATTACTAGTAAACTACCATAGGGGTGGTTTAGGAAGATACTAGAACTATTACTAGAACGCGATCTCAACTATGAGTCGGTTCATTCATGAGTCAATACTTACTACTATGAGAACATATACAACTATACTAGAGAAGAACATATACAACTATACTAGAGAAGAACATATACAACTATACTAGGAAGAGAACATATACAGCGATACTAGAACAAGTAACATTACATTACATATACATGAATACGTTAACAATTATGATCCACTGTATCGGAGCATGCCTTAAATGTCATGACCTGAGTTGTAGCTAGAATTCTCTTGGAGGGAGAGCGTGAGTTTGCGTATAGATCTATACTGGATTGACTATCCTACACCTTGCTGCTAGCTACAGCCGGACCTGCAGGTCTGCGGGTGCCAAACGTCATTCCGTTTTTACGACCATTCGTATGTCGTTGTTACCAGTCAATATTATGGTGCTATTTATCACATGATACCTTAATATAAATCCGGTTTAAGGTAGTTAGTACAGCAGTAGTTCCTATAATACAACACTACATTACTACATTAATTTCCCCTTTTCATATTTTAGTGATCATTTCACTTAAACATTAAATGTAAAAACTATATTTTGTAAATGATAGTTACACTTGGGAAAATTACACACTTTTACAAGAAACGAACATTTAGAACAGTTAAGTCTTGGTAGAAGACTACATTGAGAACAGTTACGTCTTGGTAGAAGACACACTTTATATAATAGTAGGAATCATAGGGATTTCTAGGGTTTTTCAAACGTTTACAGTTGTTTTACAAACATTTTTACATTTACAGTTCATATACATTTTCAATACTTACAATTCATATACATTTTCCATACTTACAGTTAATATACAAAATCTTACATACAAATTAAGACACTAAAATACTTATGATCTCACCAGCTTCAAAGCTGATACTCGTTTTCAAAATTACTTGTATCCTCAGGTCATCTTAGACAGGTACCGATGCAAGGATTAGGGAAGATGGAGCTCGTTCAAGACTCATCTTTCATTTTGATTTATGCTTTAGTGTTTATCAAAATTTGACAGAACACACTTGTATAATAATTATATTATTAATGCAATGAATGATGTTGTTGCTTGTTTACTACTTTACATTGTTGTGATACTATACATGACGTCCTCCGCCCCAGAACGTTTCCGCCGTTCTTGGTTTTGGGGTGTGACAATTTGCTACTAATCCTAGAGTATGGATTGGGCATAAAATTTTCCCTAGGTTCTAGAGTGTGGACTAGGCATAGTCAATCATTCCTAATCCGACAGTACGGATTAGACATATTTATTTGTTCTTGATCTGAGAGTATGGATTAGGGAAAGCCATTCATTCTGAATCTGAGTATGGACTATGTGATGACCGGTAGGATGAGGTAAAGTGCATATAAGAGAGATATTTGTGTCTTTATATATATATATATATATATATATATATATATATATATATATATATATATATATATGTATGTATATATGTATATATATATATATATATATATATATATATATATATACATATATATGTTTGGAAGTTAAGAGGTTAACTGGCAAAACTATAAGCATAGAAGATGCAATATTTATTTCAGAGTTCTCAAACAGAGGTTACAAGTTCAATTTTCATGGAGATTCGCCTAACACTCTAGAATTCAAGAGAGAAAATGACCTAGAATGCATCCCTATTTATACTTGAGGGATCAGATCTAAACCCTAATCAGCCAGGTCTATAGACTCACAGGCCTGTGAATGGTGACAACCAATCATATTCCACCATGAAGCATCTTCTGGAACATTCTTCCATGTCATACAGCCCGTGAGCATCAGTAACCCACCAGATGGACCACCGTGACCATAGTGGAGGTACATGTTGCATACGTGGCACATCATGAATAATAATGGTCCAACATCCATCATGATGGCAAAACATGGTGTATTTATTGATCATGATCATCATTTTCAAACTCTTCAAACATTTCTCTCTCGATTTCTCTCAATCTTAAGCCCTTTCTCTCTTAAGCATTTAGTCAGAAAAGCCTTACGGAGTTTGATAGCCGAGAATTAGGAGCTCTGGAGTCAGATTTCTACCCACTTAATTCCCAATTTTCATTAGTATACTCTATAATTTAAGATGCATTTCTTTTATTCAAGTCTAACATTAATTACAGTCATAGTACTTATTATGAACCTATAATTAAGATTTATCGCTAATTCCAAATCATTATATTTAAAGTGGGTATTCTGAACAGTATACTCTGTATACCAAACAAACCCTACCTCCGATATGATCCTCTCTAGTTGTTCCTTACTTGATAGATCTTGATGTAGTCATTGATATTAGTAAGGAATCTAGACTATCATTAGTTTTTTGGACTATTAACCTAAGTGACATTCATAACTAGGTCACATCAGAGGAAATGTGAAGGGGTTTGGTGGAGAACTACTGATTTCTCAAGTCACCTATCTATGGTGAGTGAGTGCATAGTCCCTTTCTTGAACATGATTTGAATACAAGTATTAATTAAATTATTAAATATATGTTAGAAAGTTTATGTATAAGCTCTATGCTTATTTCCTGGTATATGTGTTTGATACGTATTTGAGAATATGCGATAAGCAAACCAGATATGATTTTATATATATATATATATATATATATATATATATATATATATATATATATATATATATATATATATATATATATATATATTAAAAGCTATATATCGATTATTACATGATAACAATAATAGAAATATTAGTAGAGATAATGATTAAAGTATATACTTTGTGTTATATATGTACAAAAGGATTGTCTAAAAGAGTTGGTATTGGGAACCAAGTAATTTTGCCTGTTAATAAGATAAGGCTTATTATAGATACCATCAATTAATCTTGATACCAGTTACTCTCATTCGGGATACATGCTTGTAGGTTAGAACCGATAGTAGAGTTTTGCGCCTAGATACTTTCAGGTGTTGATGGTATGAAATATGCATTGGAGTAAAAATAGTATTCCTTCTTGGATGACCAGAAATGGTGGGTCCAGATCAGAAAATTTTAATAGTCACTTCTAGAAAAAAGCCCTTTAATGACACAGAAACAATGACACGCAGTGATTTACGATACATAAAAGCGTGTGCCCTAAAAATAATGTTATCTCTTCTAAAATTTGAAGGATAGTAGACACGCTTTTATGCGTGCCCTAAAATTAATGTCGAACAAAAAAAATAAAAACACGGAGGGCGCTTATTTAAAAATGGGTGTCGTTTAGAAATGTCGCTTTATATTTTTGAATGAAAGGTGCGTTCTATTCTTTTGCAGCTGGGGGAAAACCAAAATCCCAAAAGTTTGAAAGGCCACATTTGTTACCCTCTGCCTTATTTCCATCGTTCTTCTCTCTCTCTCTCTCTCTCTCTCTCTCTCTCTCTCTCTCTCTCTCTTTTTCTCTCTCTCTATCTCTCTCACTCTAATACCCAAAAAAAAACCTGATAACATCACCAATCCTCTTTTTTCCCACAACAAAATCGCAATATGATCCCGTCTTTTGAACAGATCAAACCCACAGGGGTTCTCAACAGAAGAGATACAGCTTCATACGAGCCCTAATTTCTCATCTGAATTCGTTAACTTCTTCAAATGGTTCTCAAACGTTTTTCTCTCTCTACATTTTCTTCTCCATTTCTCGATCCCCTAAAGTGTTGTTGCTAATCTCCTACTCAAGTATCCATCTTTGGCTACTAAAGCTACATATTCTCCCCTGTACATGTATCTGTTCTGTTATTGAATAGAGGAGTAAAAGAGCAAGAAAATGTTGGCGACACAGTTGATGGCGGTGTGTGGTTTGCTGAAGTTACTTCTGGTAACATTGTGATAGGAAACACATAGCAACTTGAGGAAGTTGACGTAATTTTAGGGCGATCGATTCCGTTTCGGTCCCTTAAGCTCAACTGTATGTATATCATTCAACTACTCCTCCCTAATAATCTCTGAAACACTATTGAGTTATTTCGGTAATTTAAATGATCGTTTGGACACTAACCAGGTAAAGATTCGTAATTTGAAATCTCTATTTTTGTTCATTGAGAGTAATATTGGGGTGAAATCAAATCCAGTTCAAAGGAAAGGGCTTTCGGTTTTTTTCACCTTCTAATCTAGCATGTGTTTATCTGAGTATGTGAAAGGACCTGTGTTAAGTAGCTGGTATGGCCCTCCATGTGTTTGATGAAATTCCCCAACTAGTTTTTTCTGAAGTTTTGGTTAATCGATTTGTTATTTAGGATTTTATTGTAACTTTGATTGGTGAAATTTTAAATGTTTTGCAGCCTCTGAAAGAAGAATGATTGACACAAAAAACATTCAAGCAGATTCTCAAGCCTTCCTCTTCAACACTGACAAGAAACATGGGTAAGGAAGTAATCTAATTAAGGATCACGACTGGTTCCGGGGCCTGTGGGAAGCAAGACGAAATCGGTTGTGTGAAACGGATGCAAAATCTTCACCTGTAAGTATATACATTGTAATACTTTTTAACGATTAGTTTGAAAAGAATGGAAATATGGATTGAAACATGTTTACTAATATTCAAAATGGTTCAGCTTGGGTTGAGTTATGGTTATAATAATCTTTTTAATATCTCTATGTGTATGAACTTTCAGGCGATGCATGTTTTGTCCTTGGGATATGTTCATCAACAGTCGGAACTTGGTAGATAAAGGAGACATTTTGTATACACCCTCTTCTTTTGTGTTATAGCAATTGTGTAGCTACACGGGAAGGTCTAAAAGACTGTTGAATGGCTGCTGCATTAGATACCAATTTCATGAAGGTCAACCTAATATCCGCAAAATAAGATTTCTATCTTTCAGTTATTGTTACATATTACTTATTACATAGGAAAAATCATAATCTAATTTGCTTTTTATATCCTATTTCTAGCTGTCGTTTACTTCTAGAAGATGTAGATGATGCATTATATTACTTCAACAAATGCTTGGAGTCTGAGGAAATCATTTGTTTGGATAGGAGAATGATAATTGAAGCTGTGGATGGCCTACACAAGGCACAGGTAACTAACTACCTTTGATGCAGGTTTTCCCATTTGTGACATTTAAACTAAATCCCTAAATTGCCCTTGTATTTGTGATGTTTGTACATCCTTTAAAAAGATGTTAGTAGCACAATAGCTAGAGAGTTGGTAGTAGCTACAGTGTTCAAATATTTGAGAAATTATCAAGCCTACCAAGTGTTTGATGTAAATCCTGAACCAACAGTACCACTTTTGTAGTCAGTTTCTGTAATGTTCTAATTGGTGAATAAAGACATTACATTAATATGCACATATTTGTTAAAGTAAAATATTTGATGGTTAATAAAGAATTAATAACTTTGTTAAAAGCATTTTGTTATTGACCATAATTTCGATACACAAGGGTATAATGGTCATTCACTCATATTCATTATCTCAAGGGAAGGAGTTAAGGCTAAAGCAACAATATTTCTTTGTGTCAGCATTAACGAAGGCTGACCAGAGCTAAAATTACCCTAAAACACCTACACCCTTGTGACGCCATTAAGGAAACTCAACTCAGACATCTTCCAAAGGTAAAACTCATACTGCTTATTGTAAAATTAGTTTTCCTATTGTTCTACACAATTTCTTGATTACTGAATTTACAAATTGTAATAAAGGTGGTGGAGATTACTCAATTTCATTCACAATCACATATTCACATACATGGGATTCTTGCCCATTGCCTGCTTAAAAATTATTTGAAAATGTTGGTAACTTTCTAAAAACAATAGATGGGTTAGGTCATCCGCTGTTTGAAGCTTCAGTTGTTGAAAGGGTAAATAGCTTAGAATAGATTACTTCTATTTCATTTCGATTTTGAATTTTAACGATGTTGTAAGAATTTTGTAGGATAACTTGGAAGCAGTTCATCAACTATGATTGATCATTGCATTTCGACGCTGAATGATTTCACAGAGAGGATAAAAGGATTTTCAAAGCATACTATGGGATTTCGATTGATGCATTCAAATGGTAGAATACCTAGATCCGGATTGAATTTGGATATCAACATGCAATTACATTCATCTGCTAATCATGAAAAGCAATCACCATCTGAAAACGAAGATGGGTAACTTGAAGGTTTGCTTACCGAATTCGTTCCACTGACTCCATCTTAAATATATCAACTCCATTACATATCTTAAAATTATTGTAAAGTTAAATACTAAATATTAAAACATTAACTATAACAACAAAATTTAAATGGAAAAACTAAATGTATATATTATGTTTTATATATATACTGTATCTCATAAAAAGATTAAAAGATTTTATTAGACTAAGGAATTTGATTTTTTTAAAACTTGAATTCTATATTCTAAACAGTTAACCAATGAGTATACATACTTAAGTATAAGATCTAAAAGTTGAGCTGCTTCCATGCCATTAATGAATGCAATGTATCTCCATTGACAATAAAAACTCTTACTTTAGCAGGATATGTGCAAATGACCAAAGTCCAAGATGCTGCAATATATGTTTGCCTCGAGGGTATGATTTCTGTTTGTGTAATGTTTTACTCATTAACTTGTTATGTCTCAATTTAATTTCTTCCTAATAGGGAAAGATGCTTTGGTCAAAGCTAAAACTGGAATAGGGAAAAATGCTGCTTTTTTGGTATGCTAAAATCTGAATTCTTGATTACATTCAGCTTGTTACTTTCTTGTGCTTTTTATATTTGGCTATGCAATATTGTTAAACACAAACAGCTCCCCGCAATTGAAACAGTTTAAAAGGCTTCAGCTAGCAATGAGAGAAAACGCGTCCCACCAATATGTGTTCTTATTGTTTGTCCCACAAGAGAACTAGCAAGCCAGATAGCTGCAGAAGCCAATGTATTACTCAAATATCATGAAGGAATCGGTGTTCAAACTCTTGTTGGAGGCACTCGATTCAAAGTTGATCAGAAATGTCTAGAAATAGAACCATGCCACATATGTAACTCTTTTTGCTTATCATTTACCGGTTTTATTTTTTCAAATTATTCACTTGCATAAACATTTTTTCTAATGCACAGAAGGAGAATACAGTGGTCTTGAACATCAAGTAAGTTTATATCATCTTCATATAGATTCATCATTCATATCATACATGATACATTCAAATCAATGTTATGCAAATTCTGATCTTTCTACAGGTTGTCAGGGGAGTTGTTGAAAGTCTTAAAATCATAACACGTCATGCAAGTTCGAGAGTGGCTGAATATTCTTTTCATTATGCTAAAGCTCGTGGTAAAAAAGAGTTTCTGCTATACATAAAGCTAACATCATGCAGAAAACTAATGGCTTATTTCTAAAGGTATTAAATTTACATAGCTTTTACCATGTTTCATACTTTCATTACACTAAATTTTAATATTTACGATTTGATCTCACTATTAAAAATCTGATCTTTTTCCCTAAAACATTAAGTGTGGAAGCGGAGACAAAGAAAGGAGGTTCACCGATGGGAGTGCCAGAAGAACCAAAGCATCAAATCTGAAGCATATGGAAAATGCATCAAATCTGAAGCATATGGTGATGCAGTGAGGTTCTACACTAGATCCATGCCAACATTTAAGGTTATTTGATCAACTTTTAATTCTTTTGTGTTTTGTCATATCAAATGCTTATAAACCTATTCAATTCATTTATCTTTTTGCTCTGTATGTTGAACTTTCACCAGGCATATTTGGACTCCTCATTGCAGGATTGTAAGAAAGCATCTAAAGAACTAATTCCAGTTATCATTAACAAGCTTCAGGTATATTCATGATTCATTTATTTCTAATAATATTATTGAGATCCTTATATAGCCGTTTCACATATATGTCTTTTAGGATAAGGTTATGCATGCTGGAACCACAGTGGATACATTCTTGAGGGAGAATCTGGTAATTTCACTATATCATATCTAGATAGTACTTCATCATTTTACTACTATAATAGCAATGTATGTACAGTTTCTTTACACATATTTGTAACTTACTTACAAATCTTTACTCATAATAGCAACAATGCAATCCCTAAAAAGAACATCTGTTGCTTATATTTGTAGCAAGATTTATGAGCAATTTGTAAATGTTTTATGTTTGGATACGATTTCAGGATTGGCTAAGCAAGGTGACGAATTGGGCTAAATTCAGCGCGACGGCTGGACTAAGTGTTATCCATGGAGGCCATTTACAGCAAGGAAGATCACTAATGGCACCTTACCTTCCACAAAGTGGGGCAGGTGGTGGTGGTGGAGGTGGTAGTCCCTATTCAGAAGGGGCTGCACTTTATGCTCTTGGTTTAATTCAACAGCAACCTGACTGGTTGACAACCAGCTTTCTGTAAGTATATATGCTTTATTTGTTCCTAAATTGTAGTTTATCATTTCAATTATTAGTGATGTTTAGACAAGTATGTTGCTACATCTTTTGTTATCTTAAGGACTTCATAGGAACATGACCTAATATATGGGTATTTTGTTATTATTTAATACAAAAAGAACAACTTAATAGAAAAAGCAAGAAAAATGAGATTGTCCCCATTAAGTCCCAACTTTTAACAAATTTGTGTTGCATAGCTTATTAGGTCGTGTTACCTAGCTTATTAAATACAAACACTTGATATATTGTCTGATAATTATGTTCATGATGGCAGAGATGGGATACATTTTACAGCAGCTGCGAGTGGAACAGTGGCAATTGAGATCTAAAACTTAATGAGAGTGAAGATGAAAAACAGAAGCAGGATGGTCAGTTGAAGGAGTTTGAGGGGAAGAAGCTTGTTTTTGCAACCAAAGAAGGTCTACAATTTGTATATGTTGTATATCTTGAGGTCAGTAGTCTCTTAATTCCTTATCTTTTTTCATTCTCCTTTTATTTTTTAGTAAAAAGTTTATCTTTTTTTAGGTCATCTGCCTTTGACGTTTAGAACTCCACCTGTTAGTCCACCTAGACCAAGTTACTTAACAGGAATTGGAATGAGAAGAGTCTATTCACTGGAGTTCAGACCACACTTAATGGATTCAGGGCCTGTTTGTATTTGAGTATTATGTACTGCTTACATTATGTTCTTTGGTACCAAGTACAATGTCTTTTTCTCCAGCTTCTTTAATGAGCAATTTATTATGAAATGCCCAAAATTTCCCTAACTATCTAACATAACAAACTAGTAATATTAAATGCCCAAAATGCCCAAAATGCCCCTAACTTCTCTGCACTAATAAGATGCTCCTAGAAATTCTCTATATTGTTTAGATCATCAATTCAAATGATTCAAATGAATCATAACTTAGGATTTCTAAATCCTAGCATAATTTTTCATATCTAATCACATGCAGATATATGACAATGACGTGGGATCTGTAGATAAGTCAAAACAGACATCTGATGATTGAAAAGATAATACTTGGTTATGTGTTTTTCAGGCTGCTCAAGATGCTGAGTTGGCTGTCACATCAAATATTAGTCCAGAAGGCGTGGAGAAAACTGGTGCTCCTACTGATACCGCATCACCTTCTAGTATGCAGGTGGCTGCAGGTGGAGGTGGAGGTGTTTCACCTTTGATGTCAATGGCATAAAATATTGTTGCTGTTGCAGCTTCCCTTCGCATGGTATGGCAAGTCTTTATGTGCCATTGCTTCTATATTATATATATACACACACACACACACACACATATATATATATATATATAATATTGACATGAATAAATCCTTGTATGCTTCTTATTTCAACACCTACCCCACATACAAGTTTGCCCAAAGAACCCTGTAATTTTCAATGTTGACAATGTGAGAGTTGCAAAACTTGTAGGAGGAGGTCTACATAACTTCACAACAGTTAGAGGGATGGTCTTAAAGGGTGATACTGTAGGGAGTATAAAGAAATTAGACAAGGAAAAGGTGAGTGCTTCTCTTGAACTTTCTTGTAAGCATAATGTTTTAGTGTTTGTTTCAACTTTGAATATATATATATATATATATATATATATATATATATATATATATATATATATATATATATATAATTGCTAATAGTTTATATAATTGTATTTGAAGCTTCGTGCTGTGAATCCTGATAATCTTGGATATATATGTTGACTCCATTTCTGTAGAGGAAATTGGTGGTGCTAGGGTATGTATGATTATGAAACATCATTTCTTGTTTGTTTGGTTTGGTCACTGCGACTGATGTCAAGAGGACAAAAATTACAGTTTTTTATAAAGGCAAAAATGCCCCTGTTGTTTGTTGTGTAGGTGACTGTTGTAAGAAACGAACAAGGTGGGAACTCTATGACAACGGTTTTGCTGCGTGGAAGTAGAGATAGCATACTTGATGATCTGGTAAGGGCTATTGATGATGGTGTAAATACTTACAAGGTAATCTGGACCTTCTTTTTTCTTTCACCAAAAACAATGAGAGGGCAGTTTGGGAAATGAAAGGAATTTTTTTTTAGGAAAAACCTAAAGTCAGAGTTAATAATTTTGTTGCTTCTTGTTTTTGCGTTTAGTAACAAGATAAAATGCATTACTGTTTGGATAAATTATATTTTTATTCCTTGTATTTTTTTACGTGTTATGCAAGGATAGTAGAATTGTGCATGGAGTTGCAGCCACTAAAATTGAATTAGCAAGAAAACTGAAGGAGTTTTCTTTCTCAGAGACAGGGTAGGTAATCTGAATGATTAGTTTTTGTTTTACTAAATTTGTTTTTTAATTGATTATTGATATGATGTAGATTAGATCAATATGCAATTGGAAAATTTACAGAGAGCTTTGAAATGATACCAAAAACATTAGCTGAGAATGTCAAAGTTGGTATAGATTTGGAGGAAGGAGCATGTAAGGATGTCTCCACATTGAAGGAAATCATATCATTATTTCTTGTGTTGTGCTTACAGGGTTGATGAAAGCGAATAGCTCTTGAGTTAGAAGAGGAAAGAAAGCTCAAGTTGAAAGAGATAAGATGCTGCAAATGCAAGAGTTGCATTCTTTATGTCAATTGTTAGTATGAAACACATAGTAGATTAATTAGATTAATGTAAATTTATATATTGTAAGAAACAGAATTGTATGACATTAAATTTTATGCAATGGATTTATTTTTTGTATATGGTATTTTATTTCTATTATGAGAAAGTAAATGAAATTTTAATTTAAAATTTAATAAATATATAAATATTTTTTTACATTTAAATTTACGATACGCAAAAATGTGTGTCATCTTCATTTATGACATGGCCTTTCATGACAGGGTATTTCTTGATACGCATTGCATGTCATTAACATGCGCGTCGTAAGGTTACGACACGTGAATGCGTGTTGTCTTCCTTTATGACAGGGTCTTCCTTAATACACATTGCGTGTCGTAAACGCGCGTCGTAGTTGTGCGTCGTAAACGAGCGTCGTAAATGTGCGTCGTCTATCTTTATGACAGGACCTTCCTTGACGCGCTTTTGCGCGTCATCTGAGCCTATTACGACGCGCAATGAGCGTCGTAAAAGGCTGTTTTTCTAGTAGTGAGTATGTTTTCTTATTTTATTGGGTGACCAGAAACGGTGGGCCCAGATCAGAAAATTGAATAGTATATTTGCATATACTAAATGGTTCATTAGGTGATTTAATATTTCATGATAATCATACACTAGGATCTGAAAGGATCGATTAGGGATCAGATATAGATATCTGCCACCAATCCGAGAGTATGGAATATGCATAGTCATTCATTCCTATTCCGAGAATATGGATTAGGCATAGTCATTCGTTCATGTTCCTACAGTATGGATTAGATATAGTTATCTACCGCTGATTGAGAGTGTAGATTAGGCATAAACATTTTTTCATGGTATGAGAGTATTGACTAGGCATAATCAATCATTCATGGTCCGAGTGTATAGATTAGGAATAGCCATACATTCCTGATCCATGTATGAGGATTAGGTATAGTCATTTGCTACTAATCCAAGCGTATGGATTAAGCATAAACATTTCCCTAGGTCCTGTAGTATCGACTACCATAGTCAATCGTTCCTAATATGAGAGTATAAATTAGACATAATTACTTATTCTTGATCCAAGAGTAGGGATTATGGAAAGCCATTCATTCTAAATCTGATTATGGAATATGTGATGACAGGCAGGATGGAGTAAAGTGCATATAAGAGAGATATTTGTGTCATTATATATATATATATATATATATATATAAATATATATATATATATATATATATATATAAATGTATATATATATATATATATATATATATATATGGCTGTGTGTGTGTGTGTGTTGAAGTTAAGTGGATAACTAGCAAAACTATAAGCACACAAGATGCAATATTTATTTCAGAGTTCTAAAATAGAGCTTACAAGTACAATTTTCATAGAGATTCGCCTAACAATCTTGCATTCAAGATACAAAATAACCTAGCATGCATCCTTATTTATACTTGAGCGATTAGATCTAAACACTAATAGGCCAAGCACATAGACCCATAGGCCTACGAATGGTGACAACCAATCATATTCCTCCATAAGCATCTTCTGGAACATTCTTCCAAGTCATACAACCCTTGAGCATAAGCAACACACACAGTGGCAGAGCCAGGGTCAACGTAAAGGGGTATCCCGAACCAATGGGTTCGGTTTCTTGGTTTTTCAGTTTTCCAAACTTGGTTTCGGGTTTAAACCCAAAATCATTCAAAGGTTTAACTTGTTGAGAATTGATAATATTGTGTTGCTTATATAACAGATGTATAGGGGCTATGTTTCATTTTATGGCCAATGTGGGACAATTTTAGAATTATAAGAAATAAGAAAAAAGTTGAAGCGATATTGGATATAACAAATAAACAAAAAAAATTAACATATGTCAAACCGAAGATTCGAACTTACAACCTCTGGAAAAACACCATGTCGTCATAACCAACTGAAGCAACTAGAGCTTTTGTTATTTTTTCGCAAATCACATTTATATTAAGGAACGCAAAACAAAAGAATTTTTCAGAAAAATTTATACTATTAAATTTTTTTTAGGGGCATCCAGGGATACCTCGGGATCAAATGTAGATCCGCCAGTGAACACACATGATGGACCACCTTGACCAAAATGGAGCAACATGATGCATAGGTGGCGCATCATGAACACTAATGATCCAACATCCATCATGGTGGAACAACATGATGTATTTCTTGAGCATAATCATCATTTAAGCATACATGAATCAATATGGCATAACAAAGGAAACAAGATGGAACACCATGTACCACGATGGTCGATGACGACACAACATCTCCTCCATGGCACAACTTCCCTTCTTGATGGAGCAATAACATCTTCATCGCTCAACATCACCTTGGTGCAACTTCCCCAAAGAGGGTACAACTTGCTTCTACATGATGTAACATGATATTTTATGTTGCTCCAAGTTCTCCAAGTGCTTCGAGTTGCTCCATGTTGCTCCAAGTGCTCCATGTTTCTCCAAGTGCTCCATGTTGCTCAAAATGCTCAAAGTGCTCCATGTTGATCCAAGTGCTCCAAGTGCTCCATTTTTCTCCAAGCCACATCATGTTGCTTCAAACATCCTTTTGGAATATGCGTTCCTTTGTCACTTGATTCGTTCCTTTGTCTGATGATGTAATTCCATCTCAGATGATCCGTTCCTTTGTCACTTGCTCCATGAACCTCAAGTGATCTATTGACATCTATGTGCTCTAAATGCTCCATGAGAATGCTCGAGTCATATTTAACAATACACACACACACATACACACACACACACATATATATATATATATATATGTATGTATGTATGTATATATGTATGTATGTATGTATGTATGTATGTATATATATATATTATAACAATGTGGGATTGAAATCCTTATGTATTCATCAGGTTTCCCAACCTGACCCACAAAGTATGAGAATCCTCCTTAAGACTTCACTTGTGCAGGACCACAAAAATCTGAGTGAACATATTCCAGGATTTTCTTGCTTGTGTGTTGACCGGTATCAAACTTCACTTTGCGATGCTTTCCCTTGATGAAAGCTTCACAAAACTTAACATTTCCAGTAGCCTGAGTACCAAGCAGTCCTAGTTGACTTAGAATAGACATGCCATTCTCACTAATATGCCCCAACCTACGATGCCAAAACTCTGTCTTGTCATCACCTTCATTCAAAGATTGTGAGATAGGCACCATTCCATTAACCATACTGCCTTCTAGGATATAGATCCCTCCATGATTCATATTCCCTTTTATTATAACAAGAGAACCTTTGGTCACTTTGACCTAGTCACCTTCACCAACATACCTCATCCCATTCTTAGTAAATGTGCCAAGGGAGATTAAATTCTTGCTAAGTTCATAAATGTACCAGCAATCTAACTTCCTTACCATGCCATTATGTATATTGATATGCATCATGCCACTACCTTTGATACTGCTCATCTAATCATCACCCATCTTGACTGTTCCATCCCACTCTTTAAAGGAGTCAAACTAGTCACAGTTATATGTCATGTGATACGATCCTCCAAAATCCAAGCCTCAAGCGTCATCAGAACTTGATGGCCTAACAGTCAACACATCACCATCGTCCCCTTCGTTAGAACTTTCCTAAACCACAACAGTAGTGTTATTGCTTCTTGATTCACTTTTGAAAACCCATTCTTCAGCTGTGGACAATATCACTTGAAGTGGATACATCCTCTCCTGCTGAAACTTTTCTTTTTAGTTCCTTGGACATTAGAGATTCCTTCATATCTTTCATAATCATTGTTTTCCTACCATAGAGCATGGTATAAATGAAATTCTAATATGATTTTGGTAGAGAATATAAGAGAATGTGTGCCTAATCTTCATCTTTAATCTTCACATCAACCTAATGTAGATCCTAGATGATGTGATTGAATTTATCCATATGATCCTTCACTTGGGTACTTTCAGACATTCTGAAAGTGTAAAACCTTTGCTTCTGATATAACCTGTCATCAGTGAATGGTTTTAGTACTTGTCATAAAGTTTATCCCAAAGCCCAGAAGCAGTTGTTTGATCCATGACCTCCCTTAATACTTCATCTTTCAAGCTAAATACGATGGAATTATGTGCCTTCATCATAATCTCCACCTTCTTTTCAGCCTCCATGTCTTTATGTAGTTTTGCCTCTCCTTCCAGTGTCATTGTAGATCCTTGTTGAACTAGAAGAACCTTCATCTTCACCTTCCACAATGTGAACTCATTTGAACCATTGAATTTCTCAAAATCAAACTCTAATACCACGTGTTAGGAGGTAAAGCGGATAACTAGCAAAACTATAAGCACACAAGTCACATATTTTACATGGTTTGGTCATGGTGACCTACAAATACGGGCAGGATGTGTGTATTCTTTATTTCATAGCTCTCAAATAAAAGTTACAAGTATAATTTTCATAGAGATTCGCCTAACACTTTAGAATTTAATATACAAAATGACCTAGCATGCATCCCAATTTATAGATAAGGGATCAGACCTAAAACCCTAATGGGCTAAGCCCATTAGACTATAGACCTATGAATGGTGACAACCAATCATATTCTTCCATGCTACATCTTCTGGAACATTCTTCCATGTCATACGATACATGGGCATCAGCACCATACATGATGGACCACCTATACCATAGTTGAGCAACATGATGCATAGGTAGCGCATCCTGAAAACACTAATGGTCCAACATCCATCATGGTGGCAAAACATGGTGTATTTCTTAAGCATGATCATCATCTAAGAATACATGGATCAATATGAAATAATAAAGGAATCAAGATGGCATATCATGTTACAAGGTGGTCTATTAGGAATAACATCTCCTTCATGGCACAACTTCCGTTCTTGATGGAGTAACAACATCTTAATGGCTCAACATCTTCTTGGATTAACATCTTCACTTTGTTTAACATCACCTCGGCACAACTTCCTTTTACTTGATGCAACATGATATTCTTTGTTGCTCCATGTTGCTCTAAGTGCTCCAACTGCTGTAAGTCCTCCATGTTGCTCCAAGTGTTTCAGGCCATGTTGCTCCATGTGATCGAAGTGCTCCATGTTTCTTCAAGTGCTCTAAGTGCTTGAATTTGCTCCATGTTGCTCCAAGTCACTCTAAGTTGCTCTAAACCTCGTTTTGAAGATCTGTTCCTTTTTCACTTAATTTGTTCATTTGTTTGATTAACTAAAGCCACCTCAGATGATCTATTCCTTTGTCACTTACTCCTTGAACCTCAAGTGCCGCAAATACGACATGAGAATGATCCAAATGCTCATGTCACATTTAACTATATATATATATATATATATATATATATATATATATATATATATATATATATATATATATATATATATATATATATATAATAACATTGTGGGACTAAAATCTCTATATACTCACCAGGTTTCCCAACCTGACCAACTTAGTTTCTTTGTATCACTGTATTGATACGAAGGTACAGATAGATATTCAAGGAGATGTAGATTATTAGTGTATTGAGACATTGTAAGTCTCTATTTATCCTTATGTTTATTATATATAGTTATGGCACCCCCCACCCCTTAATAACTTAATGGAAACATTTTTCAAAAGTGCTTTTAATGGACCAAATTCCACGTTAATGAATAAGCTTTGTAATAAATAAGAATAAATAAAAAGTTTGAAAATGACCATGAAATTAGGGATGTCACATTTTAGCTCTTAAGGTGTTAAGATCAAAGTTAGATAGACTTGATACTTTACTTGAACTCTTGCTTCGAACAAAAGGTTTGTTTTATTCTTAAAGGCTTAAGAGTTTTTTCTTACTAAAAGAAGAAGGCTCAAGTTGAAGAATTATAGTTGGATATCTCTTGAGAGCTTCAACTTTGGAACTTGTTGCCATCTTTATCAACTTCCTAATTGCCAAAAGGACACAAGACTTCAAAAGTTGAAACCTTTTCTTTTCTACGGTTGTTTAATCCTTCTAAGTCTTGCAAAAATGTCCCTTGGTGGGTAAAATGGTTTTTATTTATTCAAATTTATAAAAATGCTTCTGTTACTAACAACGTCAAATTTGTCACTAATATTAGGTTATTTTTGAATAAAAACTCAGCAATAAAAACAAAACAAACTAAGCATTTAATATAAATTTCAAAAAAAAAAAAAAACTTTGGTGAAACTTGCGGAATAAAACTTCTGAAAATATTAAATCATAATTGAACAAAATATTTAACATAGTTCGATCATGGTGACCTACATCCACATGAGAATGAGTGAGACATAATTTTAGTAACTTTCAAGTATAATTACAAACAATCAGTGTTGTATCTCAGTTTTATCTCTGAATAAAAGCTAAACTAGCAACTAACAATGATGAGGATATAAACCTATTTATAGGCTAGCATGGAAAATTCTAATTCTAATGGGTCATGCCAATTTGTAATTATCCCATGAAATAGATGCCCTAATTTCCAGCCAATCACGGATTGCCCTGCGAGTGCTTCAAGAACCTTCAACCTCATGAGGGTCAATTAGTGAGTGTCCGCAATGAGCATCTTCAACTGACGAATCTCTTCATTGAGAATCTTCAACTTATGAACATCCACCTTGAGCATCTTCAACATGCGAATATCCGTGACACTCGCTTGTGATCTATGATGCTCACTTGTGATCCCTAATGCTCAGTTGTGATCTTGGTGCTCACTTGTGATCCTTGATACTCACTCGTGATTCCCGATGCTCACTTGTGTTCCCTAATGCCCACTTGTATTTGATCAAGTCTTCCCCCCACCCCCCCCACACACACACACACACACACACATATATATATATATATATATATATATATATATATATATATATATATATATATATATATATATATATATATATATATATATTGAGTTCAACGCATAACTAAATAATATCGGAATTACCGTGTTTGGGGGTTATCAAATTTAATGAGGGTTTGATTGTAATAGTTGTGTTCTACGATTTAACGAGATGAAACCGATAATACACAAAATGAGAGTTTTATACTCAATGTTGTAAAAAAAATATCAACTGTGAACAAAAGTGACGGTATAATTGTCAAACATAATATGTCACATAGATTCTACGTACATAACTATGAATATGTGAATTACACGTTAACCTACTACAACTTTGGTCGTAAGAGTGCAAGTTAAAGGCAAAGTAAGAGTTTAACGTTAATGATGTATAAAAGAAAACAAAATAATACTAAATAACAAAATATAAGCAAAAGTGAAAATTAGATATCCTCCTAAATTATTTTCTTATTTATTAAAATATAATATTTTGTAGTTTATTCTTTCAAAATATTTATTTAAGAAAAGTGATTATTGACTTATAATGATATAGATGAGTTTTTTTTAATATTTAGATTAATTCTTGTTGTGAAGAAAACCAATAAATCAATAAGTTAAAACTTTTTTTTGTCTTACAATATATTTATTAAGCTATTCTAGATAAAAGACCAAAAACAATTTCAAAAACCCAAGTTTTGCATATTTTTTAAAATCTATTTGTTAAAACTAATGAAAAAACAATTTGAAAAATATTTTTGAATATGCCAAACATTTTTTTTATTTATTGACTTTTTTTTGAAAAAGTCAATAAAACAATAAGTTGTTTTGAGAAACAACCCCAAATAACTCTTAATTCTTAATGCACAATAAACCAATTATGTTTTTTTAGTCCTTTTATTAAAAAAAATGTATACACACTCACTACTTCTTAAACCTTCAACATTTTTTTTTGTTGAAAAACATATTCCACCATCACCAAGGCTACCAGCCTTTTGTTAGAAAAAAAAAAAAAAAAAAAAAAAAAAAAAAAAAAAAAAATTGAAAAAAAATTTCAATTAAATCCAATATGGAGATAGGAGTTATCGAAAAAAAAAAATTGTATTTTGATACCCGGGTTGATGGTTGACTTTGAAACTAAATACTCACTAAAAAGTATAATGAAATCTATTTTTATCTCCTAATCACTCAATAATTATGAATACATTAATACCAATGGAGATTTTATCCAATTTGGTTAAGAACATATATGTGATTTAGTCCTAATTTAGTGCTAATTGTATGCTCGCTGGCTGCTTTGGTCATAACATGTGGCCAGGGAATTTATGCATGCAAACCATCAAGTCAATGTGTCTATATATATATATATATATATATATATATATATATATATATATATATATATATATATATATATATATATATATATATATATATATATATATATATATATATATATATATATATATATATATATATATATATATATATATATATATATATATATATATGCTTAAGTTATTTTGTTTTTATTAATTATTATATGTCAAAATACACAGATCTGGACCACCGAATGTAAAAGAATCAAAGGTTATGATCTGAAGATCTATGATGTTACAATAGGGTTACATGTATCATATAATCACACAAATTTCAGCATAAAGACATTACTCAATTAAACTATATTAAAAAAGAAAATTTTCGAATTTTTATGGATAATTAATTCCTTTATTTTTAAAAATCTGAATATTTTAAATTAACTCAAATTTAAAAATCCGATTTTATTCTGTCAGAATGACAGAATTCCAATCATAAACTAGTAAATATATATTTTTGATTTTATTCTTGCAGAATATCTTTTCAATGAAGATATTTTTTATAATAAACTTGATTTAAGAATTTTAGATATTATTCATATATATCCAAGTTGGATCTATGATTTTATTCTTAATACACATCTGAAAATAAAATACAAATTCATACTTATTCTTACAAACTAATATTCTTATACATTTTAATATAGTTATACATATTCTAATAGAATATCATCAAAAATGAATACAATTCTTAAAAATAGCATTCTTGAATATAATCCACTTGATATTCGCATATATACTTGTTGTTGAACTCGATTCCAAATATTTCTCTTATATGATTAATATTGAATTCATTCTCCATGCAATTCTAAAATAATAAGATACATTACTCGTTAGTATTACCAGTTAAACAAATATATTTGTTGTTAACAAACATTATCAAGCATGTATTAATGTATTCTGTCAGAATTACTTGCAACATATGTTTTATGTATTCTGTTAGAATTACTAGCAACACATGTTTTATGTATTCTGTCAGAATTGCTAGCAACACATATTTTATGTAATATTTATATTCTCATAGAATGAACATGTGTTTGCATTCTGATATAAAAAAAAACCAACTTAACCCTTTTCATCAAAGAAAATTTAGAATAACCAAGTATAAAAAAACAAAGTAGTATATACTTTAATTCTAATAGAATATTTCAACACAAGTATAAACATATTACTATAATTCTAACAAAATAGTCTATTGTTTACCTTAACATATTCTGACGAAATTTCCTAGATTATCACAAACTTTATACTTCCTATAAACCATTTTATGATAAAAAGAAAAATGGGTGCATCGTTAAATTTTTGTTAAAATTTTACTTGTATCATGCAATTATAGCCTGTGGTAGCAACAAGAAACTTTAGGCAAATTAAAGAAATTAGTATTTTATATATAAAAAACAACTTTTTTTCGTCCAGACTTTTGTTTGGTGTAATTACTAATTGCCACAAAAAATAAAGTAGTAATTAGAAAAAAAAAAAAAAAATGCGTCCAATTACTTGGTTCCACCGTCAATTTGGGATTGACTTTCTTTTCATATTTGGTGATATCAACCTTCAAGATACAGTGACCACATTTTTTCTTGATTTAGTGATTCTAATAGTACCTGAATATCTTCATATTTGATAAACGCGAAGCATGATCCTCCTTTGTCTTTCCTCCCCGGGATGTATGTATCGACGAGTTTCCCAGATTTCCGAAAAGTGTTGTATAGCATGTCGTTGGTGATGTCATGTTGTAAGTTTGATACAAAGAAGGATGTAATTTTCTTGTTCGCCTGTTGATTTCTCTGGCACACCTTCGTCCAGTTGTTGGCCATCAGTTTCAATAATTTGAGAGATTTGTAAAGCAAAATGCAATACCCTATAAAAGATGTTAGATAACAACGGATTAGGGTTAATGAATTGAATGTACAGATGGAGGTGGAGGAGTGGACAGATGGTGAAGGAGTGGATGATTATAAACCCTACCATAGCAAAAGGATGTAGCTAGTTGACTTGGATATCCAATATTTAAGGACATAGTAAATATATTAATTATCTACAATAATTAAATATGCAAAGGTTACAATAATACCCTTAAATGATTTATTATTTTCTCAATTCTCATTAGTCCATACATGCACATAATAGTTGCTAGAAACATTTGAACCTAGCTCTCTCTTTATCTCTCTCTCTCTCTCTCTCTCTATATATATATATATATATATATATATATATATATATATATATATATATATATATATATATATATATATAGAGAGAGAGAGAGAGAGAGAGAGGAAAGAAAGTGGGTCCAAACTCAAACTAGTATATAGGAACTGGTTTCGCTTCGATTCCAGGTATGGTACATGGTAATGTGGGACTTGAACCAGAAAACCCAGAAACATCAAATTGGGTAGGTTGTAATAGGATAAAATGGTTTTAGAACCAGAAATCCCGAAAAAACCATAATTTTTTAATAGCTAGTTATTATTACTTAGTCGGTAGAACTTTAAAATTTTCATATTGATATCCCGAGTTTTGGGGACTGTAAGTCATTGAATACGAAACCAAAATTGACACAATTATAGTATAATATCATCAACAAACTCTGAACTACACTCTAGAAAACATTGCATGTCAATCTGACTTCACACGAATGAGATATGCATGTGTTAACATTTTCAGATAATTCAAAGTACAAAAACAAATTGCTGAAAAGTTGAAAATTTTCACCTTTAATATCCCGACTTCAGGGGACTGTATGTCATTGAATATTAAACCAAAAATTATAAAATTACAGTTTAAAATTATCTACAAACTCTAAACTACATGTTAGAAAAAATCGCAGGTCAATCCGACTTCAAACGAATTAGATATGCATCTTTTAAAACATTCTCAAAATACAAAAAAGCTAAAAAACTAAAAACTTCTTGCTTTGATATCTCGACTTTGGGGGACTATAAGTCAATGAATATAAAACTAAAGTGAAAATTTTATAGTATAAAATCATGTACAAACTCCAAACTACACGTTGGAATAAACCGTATGTCAATCCGCCTTGAAACGAATGAGATATGTAAGTTTTAAACATTTCACATAAACTAATTTCAGATCCCAAAACTGGTTCGCATTCCAAACATCGATTATGGTTCTTAGACCCCTTTTCCCTTGACCCGATAGACCGAAACCTAGATTTCCCGGAACCCAGATGAAACCAATTTTTAAACCCATAACTTGTTTTATATATTCTGGTTCCGGTCCAGTTTTTCTATATATATATATATATATATATATATATATATATATATATATATATATATATATATATATCTATATATATATATATATATATATATATATATATATATATATATATGATATGTGCATAATTAGTTCATATTAAGTATACATTTTTACTCATTTATTGGCTAAATTATCGCATATTATAGACAAAAGGTACTTAAAAGTGTTAAATTATGTTTTTCAGTCCTAAGATGAAGCTCGGAAGCGAAAGGAAGTGGGAGAAACAGTTAGAATATCGAGAATGAAATCAAGAAGAAAAACACTAAAAATGGCATCTACTCGGCGAGTAGGGGTGACGACTCGACGAGTCCAATCGAAGAATCGAGAAGATAATGACTCGGGATCCCAGAGAGTCATCACAATACGGGGAATGTGAGAGGGACTCGACGAGTCACCACATGACTCGACGAGTCGATCGTATATTTAAAGATAATTCCACAGATCGATATGAGGAATTCTGGGACGATTCAGAAGTACTTTGCTACGATTGAGAAGCTAGAGAAACCCTAGAAGACGACGAAAGGAGCTAGAATTCAATTCCGGAGAGTAATTGAGGCAAAATTTCATCATTCCACTTATTCTTTTGTTTATTCATCATGATTAAGCAACTTGACTTCGTTTGTTTGCTGTTATTTACTTTAATTATGAGCTAAAACCTTTAGACTTCTGTTTGGGGATACAAAGTTGACAATATGGTTTGATTGATTGGTAGGATTAATTCCAAGTTGGTGAATTTTTGTTATTTTAGCTTGCTAAAGAACCTTGTGTGTGAATAATAATTAATTTTCTGTTAATAGGAAGATAATTAATTAGCATGAACATCTATTGATTATTGACCTCATATGCTATGTGATCACTATGCTATATGTCTAGGATTAATGAATATGAAACTAGAATTAATAAGAAAATTGAGTAAATTCATGTGTAAGCTTGTAAGGTGACCATCAAACAAGGAGTTAATTAAAAGAATAAATTAGTTAACTATTGCAAGTCTAACTTAACCCGAATAATTAATCTAGTGAATATAATTAAATTAGACAATTGGCTACTGTTTAAGTTAGTTTACTTGCTAAGGATTAGGGTAGTGAACACGAATCTAATCACTTGAATCGGTAACCAACGAAAGAATTAATCCATTGCACCATTGCCTTGAAATCAACCATAGAGTTAACCAAGTTGAACTAAACAGAAGTTCCTTTCCAATTATTGAATCTAGTTAAGTCGTTATTTTCTAGTCTTAAATTAGTAATAGTTAGTAAGTTTCTAGTCTTGTAAAACTAGAGAAAACCCCTACTTCTTAATTAACTTAGATAAAATTAGTTTTTAATTTAATTTGTCGTTCCCTCTGATCGATACCCTGCTTATTTAGCTATACCACAATTGATAGGTTCACTGCCTTTTGTGTGTTATTTGATAATTAAAAGTAGGTTTAAAACTAAGTGAGTTTACACACATCAATATATATATATATATATATATATATATATATATATATATATATATATATATATATATATATATATATATATATATATTGTAGCACCTGGTTCTTGGTACGTATTCTGTATTTAATCTTCAAATATTTTTGCATTTTTGGCCTTGGACTCGGCGAGTCAAAGGATTGACTCGCCGAGTAGAACCGGGATGAGATGCGGAGTTTAAGTTGCGGACTCAACGAGTAGCCGCTGTCTGGACAGAAACCCTAATCTAGGGGTTTGCACCCTATTTAAATGACCTTATACAGCCTCCATCCCCCTTTATGCTCCCAAACACTTCTCATAGCAAACCCTAGCCGTTCTTGAGAAAATATAAGGATTTTGAGTGATTCTTGTGAGTTTTGACCTCAAGGAAGAAGGAAGAGCATAGAAGGATCAAGAGGAGACCAAAGGATTCGAGTTTGGTTCATCATTTAGAGCCTACAGAAGGTATAAAGCCTGAACCTTGCTCATTCATTTGTTAGATCCCTCTTTGAGGTGATTGAGGGCTTTTATAAGCCATTTTTGGTGGCCAACCATGTTTGCAAACATGGTTGGGGGTCTGAATTTCTGGATCATGTCATTATTGGAGTCACAACACAGATTTGGGCTGCTTTTGCACCCAAGGAAGGCCCCATGCAACAAAAGAACCATTTTAGAGCCTTTTAAACTCAAAAGTCCCATGCATGCACGTAAAGTTTGTAACTTTACGTGCTAGATCAAGTTTAAGGGCTTAGATCTATCTTTTGGACAAGTGTTGTACATCAAAAATCGAAGTTTTAAGGAGGGGATGTGACCAACTCGACGAGTCCATTCTTGGACTCGGCGAGTCCAAGGGTTCTGTCCCATATCTGTGAAGGTCAAAAGGACCAGTTGAGTGTGGGAAGGTTTTAGGGAGTCTCGTGGAGTGACCCAATGTTCTAGACTAAGCAAATTGTTTTGGAACTTCATGGTACTCGGCGAGTACATGAACAGACTCGGCGAGCCCAAGGCAATCTTCATAGAACTCGATGAGTTGTTCATCAACTCGGCGAGTCGAGGACAGGACGTGTTCATCGGATGAAGAGTAACTCGACGAGTTTTTCATACAACTCGACGAGTTGGATGAAGGACCATTGAGTATCAGTTAGGAAGTAAACTCGTCGATTCAATGCCTAACTCGACGAGTCGAGACGGGAGTAAAGACAATCGACTGGATATGGACTCAACGAGTTGACAAGCCAACTCGGCGAATCGGGTCAACTGGAAGTTGACTTTGACTTTGATATGACTTTGGTTTGGAATCGGTCAGGGGTAAAATATTCATTTTACCCTGGGAATAGTGTCAATGTCTGATTAAGTGTTTTATGAAAATATAGCCGGGGATCACCGTAGCAGTTGTCAGACATTTGCGGATCAGCTTTTCAGCAGCCAGCCTTTTGAGGTGAGTTACCTTCCAGTAGGTGTGGGTCTAAGGCCATAATGCCGGCCCACAAATGAGGAGTATTTAGAAGATGATTGTCTTTGTGATAATTATCTTGGTCTGATATGTGATTGGTTATGAGTTATATCTGTATGATATGTTACATGCATGATAGGGATAGTTTCCCTGATAGTGGTCCTTAGGACCAAGGGGTAGGTCAGTACCCAAATATGCCTAATTGTATGCTTATATATTGTTATTGTATGCTACTGGTAAGGGGTGGAATAGCCCCCAGTTACCGGTTGAAAGATACCGATGATGACTATCGGCTGAAAGATACCGATGATGATTACCGGTTGAAAGATACCGATGATGATTACCGGTTGAAAGATACCGATGGTATTGTATGGTATGTGGTATGTTGGGGGAACTCACTAAGATTTGTGCTTACGGTTTCAGTTTTATGTTTCAGGTACCTCTTCGTCTAAGGGGAAAGAGTCGGCGGCGTAGCATGGCATCACACACACACACATCTGATTTTCCGCACGGTGTTTTCTGGGATTGTACTCTGATATGACATTTGTTTATGTTTTGGGTTTCAAACATGATACTTGATTTATGAGATGACGTGTTTGAACAATATTTTCTAGTGAATGTTTTATGAGTTAATTAATTGAAAATGAAATTTTTGGACTTGAATTTCGTGATGTTACAAGTTGGTATCAGAGCCCTGGTTTGAGGGATTCGGACACACCCTTGGGGGTGTCTGGACTAAAACCGACGGACTAAAAGATTTTTTTTTTAAAAATGGTTTTCTAAAATCTAAAATGGGAAGTTTTAAGAAGATGATGTGTGTGATGCGTGCGACCGGCTGGGCTCAAGTAAGTTTTCCCCAAGATACCCATACTTGTTATGTTATGTTGTATGGTTTTGATTCAGAAAATTGCATGCTAGAATAGGACTAAGGATCTAGGAGGATGCCTTGTGTGCCTGATATATGATTTTGAGAATTGCATGCTAGCTAGGGCTAAGGATCTAGGAAGGATGCCTTATATGCCTGTTGCATGAGCTGTATGCTAGGACTGTTTAGTCAGTAGGATGGCCTGTGTAGGTTATGTCTGGTTTGGTTACTCAACGCATGAGTGTTGCTTGCTTTGCGCTATAGGGGGTTCTGGCCAACTTCGACTAACTAGTGAATGGATATGTAACGGTATCCGAAAGCTAGTTAGGGGACACGGTAAGGACTCCTAATGCAGCTGATGGCGGGGAGTAGGTCAGAGAGTGTCCCAGGGAAGCCTAGGATGTGATTAGTGGAAAGAGCATCGGTGAAAGGGACCTAGTGAAGTCGAGACAATCCTTGGGGAAAGTACGGATAAATGTGGAAGGTAGTATGGGCCCGTACTACTGAAAGCAGAGGATCCATACTTGATTCAAGGAGGGCTAAAATGGAACATGGAACTTGGAGAGTGTGTGAGACCCTTCGGGGGTATATGTGATCCTGATAATTGTATTATTATTTTTGAGAATGGTGGTCACACGTCATGGAGCAGGGGGATCAGGACTTGGTTCGGGATCGGGTTCGGGACCGGGACCCGAGCATGTTGATGATGGGTTATGCGAGTTCATTGCATCTGAGATTATGAGAGGTATCCTTGAGGCGACCCCGGTCATTTTCGGGTCGATCGAGGAAGGGATTATCGAGCCGATGGAGGATTGCCTCCGGGCATTCATGAGTGATCTGGCGTCTAGCCAAGTGGGTACCCGTATGCTGTCCTTTAAGGACTTCCACGGGAGTGGTGCACTGGATTTTCATGGGGTGAAGGACCCCATCGGTGCTAGGAGATGGATCGCAGACATCTAGTCTGCGCAGCTGACGAGCTTCTGCACGGAAGGGTCGAAGGTCCGTTTCGCTGCAGGTTGTTTGAGGGATAGAGCCAGGGATTGGTGGGAGTTGATTGGCGACACGTTGGGAGCCCCAGCCATTGAGGCTATGACATGGTCAGATTTCGTGACCCTATTCAGGGCTAAGTTTGCACCAGCTGTGGAGCTTCAACAGCTGGTCAGATAGTTTTTGGATATGACACAGACTACGGAGACTGTGGCGGAGATCACCGCCAAGTTCCGGGAGAGGGCGTTGTTGGTACCCTAGTATACGGGGGATGAGGATATGAGGAGGACCCAATACCATGACATGCTACGGGCAGATATTCGGGAGCATGTTAGTTTCTCTACTTGCCCTACCCTGGAGTCCATGATTACCAGGGCTAGAGAGAGAGAGATTGAGTTGGAGCGCATACGGAAGAGGAAGGCCGCTGAGGAGCAGACGTTGGGGGCTTTGGGGAAGAAGCCCAAGGGACCCGATGGTAGGCTGAAAGGCCAGACGGGGCGGGACCATTGTGGGAAATGCGGTCGGACACATGAGGGAGTTTGTCGCACTGGGCTGGGTTCAAGCTGCTATAAGTGCGGCAAGGTTGGACATTTTGGCAGAGATTGTACTGCCCCTGCTTCTGCGATTCAGACATCAGACCTGATTTGCTTCCATTGCAATCAGAGGGGCCATAAAAAGGACAATTGTCCCAGGTTAACAACACCAGCTACAGCTGCAGCACCGATAGTGGCTCCAGCGTCAGCGACAGCACGGGTTGTGGATGGCCGTAAGGTCAAGTCGGAGGCTCCAGTGGTTTGGAGCCGAGCATTTCAGCTGACAGCCGAGGAGGCATGCGCTGCACCCGCTGTGGTGACGAGTATGATTTTTTCCCTCTGATTTATTTGTATGATGTTATGATATTGATATGTGCCCTGTATATATGTGTTTAGGATCGTTCCAAGTGAACGGTATCCCAGTTCAGGTATTGTTTGATTCCGGTGTTACCCGATCATTTGTCTCTCTTGCGCTTAGCAAGAAGTTTCCTAAGTATTCGGGCATGTTGGACTGCCCTCTAGAGGTCGAGATTGCAGACGACCGATCAGTGCGAGCATCGGAGGTCTACCGAGATTGTGTTTTGAGACTGTTCGAGGAATGTTACCTGGTAGACCTGGTTCCCATACCGTTGCGGGGGAACAAGGTTATTATAGGCATGGATTGGTTGAGCCCCAATGGGGCGGTAATAGATTGTGCACATTAGTTGGTACGGATCAGGACCCCAAGTGGGGGAGAGTTAGTAGTTCAGGGCAAGAGGCCACATCGAGGACCAGCTGTATGTTCAGTAGCGAGAGCCAGGCACTACCTTCAGCAGGGTTGCGTAGGGTATATCGCTTATGTTATGGACACCCGGGAGGCGGGTAAGGCGACGGTGGGCGATATACCCGTGGTGCGGGAGTTTATGGATGTATTCCCCGAGGAGTTTCCAAGGATACCTCCGAAGAGGCAGGTGGAGTTTAGGATCGACCTGGTCCCTGGCGTGGCTCTGATAGCCAAGGCGCCGTATCGGTTGTCTCCTCCTGAGATGTAGGAGTTGTCTACACAGCTGCAGGAGCTGTTGAACAAGAGATTCATTAGACCGAGTAGTTCACCCTAGGGAGCCCTGATTCTCTTTGTAAAGAAGAAGGAGGGGTTACATCGGATGTGTATAGACTACGGGGAGCTGAACAAGGTAACAGTGAAGAATCGTTACCCACTCCCGAGGATTGATGACCTCTTCGACCGGCTTCAGGGATTATCTTGGTTCTCCAAGATTGATTTGCGATCAGGGTATCATCAGATGAGGGTCAGAGAGGAGGATGTGCAGAAGACTGCTTTTTGTACACGCTATGGTCATTACGATTTTGTGGTGATGTGTTTCGGGCTCACCAATGCTCCTGTCGTGTTCATGAATCGCGTGTGTCGGCCGATGTTGGATCGGTCCGTGATTGTTTTCATTGACGATATCTTGGTGTATTCCAAGATGCGAGAGCAACATGAGGAGCACTTGCGTGAGGTTTTGAGTACTTTGAGGAGGGAGAGCTTATATGCTAAGTTCTCCAAGTGTGAGTTCTGGTTGTGTGAGGTGCAGTTTCTGGGACGCCTTATCAACCAGGACGGGATATCAGTGGATCCGGCCAAGGTGGAGGCCGTGATGAGATAGGAGGTCCCGAGGTCTCCATCAGAGATTCGGAGCTTCCTAGGATTGGCGGGCTACTATCGGAGATTTATTTAGGACTTCTCCAAGATAGCCGTACCTCTGACTAGGCTGACTAGGAAAGCTGTGGTTCTTCGTTGGGGGCCCGAGCAGCAGGCCGCATTCGAGATGTTGAGACAGAGATTGTGTGAGGCACCAATCTTATCCCTGCCAGAGGGCATGGAGGATTTTGTTGTGTGCTGTGATGCATCCATCTCGGGTTTGGGCACAGTGTTGATGCAGAGAGGGCACGTTATTGCTTACGCTTCGAGGCAGCTGAAGCCTCACGAGGCTAACTACCCGACGCATGATTTGGAGCTGGGGCTGTTGTGTTCGCCCTCAAGATTTGGCATCATTACCTCTATGGGGCTCGTTGTATCATTTACACAGACCACAAGAGCATGAGGTATCTCATGGACCAGCCAAATCTGAACATGAGGCAGCGTCGGTGGCTTGACGTGGTAAAGGATTATGATTGTGAGATCCTTTATCATCCGGGGAAAGCCAATGTGGTGGCTGACGCGCTTAGCCGCAAGGTAGCGCCAATCCGAGATATCTACCTGAGGATGACAGTGGTGACTCCGCTTTTGGAGCGGATTCGGAAGGCCCGGAAGGAGGCTATGGAGGAGGAACATCGGAAGAGTGAGCGGATTGTGGGGGCAGGTTTCCTCCTTCGACTATGATAGCTGAGGGTTGTTGAATCATCACCGTAGGGTGTGGGTCCCTTATCATGGAGGCGTACGCCAGGTTCTGATGGAGGAGGCGCACAAATCCCGGTTCTCCATTTATCCCGGGGCGACGAAGATGTATAGGGATATTCGTCTGGACTATTGGTGGCCGTGCATGAATCGGGATATAACTTGGTACGTGGAGCGGTGCTTGACCTGCAGGAAGGTCAAGGCCGAGCACCAGAGGCCCCTCGGCAAGATGCAGCCGTTAGAGATTCCGTTGTGGAAATGGGAAGACATCACAATGGATTTTATCACTAAGCTTCCCAGGACCGCGCGGGGAGTGGATTCGATATGGGTCATCGTCGATCGATTAAACAAGAGCGCCCACTTTATCCCGATTCAGGAGAGCATCTCGACCGAGAAATTGGTCGATTTCTATATCAGGGAGGTGGTGGCGCGATATGGAGTGCCAGTTTCAGTGATTTCGGATAGAGATGTACGGTTTACTTCCAGGTTCTGGAAGAAGTTCCATGACGAGTTGGGTACTCGTCTGCATTTTAGCATTGGTTTTCACCCACAGACAGATGGTCAGAGTGAGAGGACCATCCAGACTCTGGAGGATATGTTGCGGGCATGCGTGCTAGACTTCGATGGTAGCTGGGATACCTATCTTCCTTTGGCTGAGTTCTCATACAACAACAGCTACCACGCGAGTATTGATTGTCCTCCTTTTGAGATGTTATATGGGAGGAGGTGCAGGACCCCGATATGTTGGGGCGTGGTTGGCCAGAGGGTCATGGGGAGCACCGAAGTAGTGCTCAAAACGATAGAGAAGATTCAGCAGGTACGGAGCAGACTTCAGACTACTCAGAGTCGGCAGAAAAGTTATGCCGATAGACGTCGATCCAGACCTGGAGTTCCAGGTCGGGGATATGGTTCTCCTGAAGGTGTCACCTTGGAAGGGCGTCATCTGATTCAGGAAAGGGGCAAATTGGGTCCCAAGTATATTAGACCGTTTAGGGTTGTAGCCCGGGTGGGCAAGGTGGCATACCGGCTGGATCTGCCAGCCGAACTCAATCAGATCCACAACACTTTCCACGTCTCTCAGCTGCGGAAGTGTCTGGTGGACAAATCAGTAGTGGTACCCTTGGAGGACATTCAGGTTGGTGACAGCCTGAATTACATCGAGCGGCCTGTAGCGATCCTCGACCGGAAGTCGAAGGATCTGAGGAACAAGAAGGTTGAGCTAGTAAAGGTGCAATGGCAGCACCGGAAGGGCTCTGAATGGACATAGGAGCTGATGGATGAGATGATGGAGCATTACCCAGAGCTGTTCCAAGATCGAGTAGCAGACTTCGAGGACGAAGTCTAATATAAGTGGGGGAGATTTGTATAACCTGGTTCTTGGTACGTATTATGTTATTTAATCTTCAATTATTTTTGCATTTTTAGCCTTGGACTCGGCGAGTCGAAGGACTGACATGCCGAGTAGAGGCGGGATGAGACGAAAAGTTTAAGTTGCGGACTCGGCGAGTAGCCGCTGTCTGGACAAAAACCCTAATCCAGGGGTTTGAACCCTATTTAAATGACCTTATGCAGCCTCCATCCCCCTTTATTCTCCCAAACACTTCTCATAGCAAACCCTAGCCGTTCTTAAGAAAATCTAAGGCTTTTGAGTGATTCTTGTGAGTTTTGACCTCAAGGAAGAAGGAAGAGCATAGAAGGATCAGGAGGATACTGAAGGATTCGATTTTGGTTCATCATTTGCAGCCTACAGAAGGTATAAATCATGAACCTTTCTCATTCATTTGTTAGATCCCTCTTTGAGGTGATTTAGGGCTTTTATAAGCCATTTTTTGGTGGTCAACCACGTTTGCAAATATGGTTGGAGGTTTGAACTTCTAGATCATGTCATTATTGGAGTCACAAGACAGATTTGGGCTGCTTTTGCACCCAAAGAAGGCCCCATGCAACAACAGAACCATTTTAGAGCCTTTTAAGCTCAAAAGTCCCATGCATGCACGTAACTTTTGTAACTTTACATGCTAGATCGAGTTTATGGGCTTAGATCTATCTTTTGGACAAGTGTTGTACATCAGAAATCGAAGTTTTAAGGAGGGGATGTGACCGACTCGATGAGTCCATTCTTGGACTCGGCGAGTCCAAGGGTTCTGTCCCATATATGCGAAGGTCAAAAGGACCAGTTGAGTGTGGAAAGGTTTTAGGGAGTCCCGGGGAGTGACCCAACATTCTGGACTAAGCAAATTGTTCTGGAAATTCATGGTACTCAGCGAGTACATGAACGGACTCGGCGAGCCCAAGACAATCTTCATAGAACTCGACGAGTTGTTGATCAACTCGGCGACTCGAGGACAGGATGTGTTCATCGGATGAAGAGTAACTCGATGAGTTGTTCATACAACTCGTCGAGTTGGATGAAGGACCATTCAGTATCAGTTAGGAAGTAAACTCGTCGAGTCGATTCCCAACTCGTCGAGTAAATTCCCAACTCGACGAGTAGAGACGGGAGTAAATACAATCGACTGGATATGGACTCGACGAGTTGACAAGCTAACTCGACGAGTCGGGTCAACTGGAAGTTGACTTTGACTTTGATTTAACTTTGGTTTGGAATCAGTCAGGGGTAAAATAGTCATTTTACCCTGGGATTAGTATCAATGTCTGATTAAGTGTTTTATGAAAATAGAGCTGGGGGATCACCGGAGCAGTTGTCAGACATTTGCAGATCAGCTTTTCAACAGCCAGCCTTTTGAGGTGAGTTACCTTCCAGTAGGGGTGGGTCTAAGGCCACAATTCCGGCCCACTAATGAGGAGTATTTAGAAGATGATTGTCTCTGTGATAATTATCTTAGTCTGATATGTGATTCGTTATGAGTTATATCTGTATGATATGTTACGTGCATGATAGGGATAGTTTCCCTGATAGTGGTCCTTAGGACCAAGTGGTAGGTCAGTACCCGGATATGCCTGATTGTATGTTTATATCTTGTTATTGTATGCTAGTGGTAAGGGGTGGAATACCCCCAATTACCGGTTGAAAGATACCAATGATGACTACCGGTTGAAAGATACCGATGATGATTACCGGTTGAAAGATATCGATGACGATTACCAGTTGAAAGATACCGATGATGATTACCAGTTGAAAGATACCGATGGTATTGTATGGTATGTGGTATGTTGGGGGAACTCACTAAGCTTTGTGATTATGGTTTCAGTTTTTGGTTTCAGGTACCTCTTCGTCTAAGGGGAAAGAGCCGGCGGCGTAACATGGTATCACACACACACACATCTGATTTTCCGCACGGTGTTTTCTGGGATTGTACTCTGATATGACATTTGTTTATGTTTTGGGTTTCAAACACGATACTTGATTTTATGAAATGACATGTTTGAACAATATTTTCTAGTGAATGTTTTATGAGTTAATTAATTGAAAATGAAATTTTTGGACTTGAATTTCGGGATGTTACATATATATATATATATATATATATATATATATATATATATATATATATATATATATATATATATATATATATATATATATATATATAACCATGTCGTAGCCCTTGGATCACGTATCGAACGAATCAGATTAAAATGTGCACCAATCAAATTATGTATATGCGCAACACCAAATCCTATACCCTATTGGCATGATGGGGTTTATACATATAGACTAGCACACTTGCCATCTGATTCTCGACCCTAACGAAACCATTCAATCGATGGTTTTCGTAATCATCACACCACCAGAGGTTACCAATCGTCAACGATAGCACCTCGCCATCACCAAACCACCTAATAATACCACAACAACTCGTCATCCTTGTCCTTTCTTCATCAAAATCCCATATCCCCTAATAAAGCTACCATAATTTCACGTTGCATGGGAGATTCGGAGCATGATTCAAATAAAAAATTCCTCAAACCATACTCATTATAAGCTTATTTCTATGGCGTTATTCAACATCTTGTTGTCATGATCCATCTGCTCTAGAAACCACATGAGTCCAACAAAATTTCCCCTATTGAAATTTCAATTTCGATTCTAGAAACAAAAGGTTAGATGTTCATCTCTACATTTGTGTTTATCTCGGTACAAGCTTCTGATAGTTGTTATTTGAACATCTGGCCTTTTTAGGTAGGGATGTCAACGGGGGCAAACGGGGCGGGGAGTGCATCTCCTGCCCTTACCCCCGCCCCCGGAATGTTCAATGTTCCTACCCCCACCCCCGCCCCCGAATCCCCTTTATTACCCCCGCCCCCGCCCCCGTTCCCCCGCCCCCAATTGATTTTGGGCTACTTTTTTTTGGGCTAAAAGAAGTTGTTATTTAGGCTAAACTAAACTATTTTTTAGGTAACAAATACTTATTTATAGCAGAATTTGTATGTTAAAAATAAAAAAGTTATGGCATTTTAAAAAATTATACTAACAACTTAAAAACATGTTTTTTGATGAATTTTGGAAGCTCAAAATCATGTTATTGTTTATTATATTTATATAATTAATATATGTAAATATATGTGCAATTTATTAACGGGGTCCCCATGGGGATTTCGGGATGGGATTGCCTACCCCTGCCCCCGCCCCCGAAATTAAAACGGGGGTTAACCTTGCCCCCGCCCCCGTCCCCGCCCCTGATTTTCTTAAAAAATAATCCCCCAAACGAGACGGGGCCCCCACGGGACTTTTTGACATCCTTATTTTTTGGATTTTATAAGATTTAGAGTAAATTACTGAAATCGTCCCTATGGTTTGGTCAAAGCTGCATGTTTGGTCCCTAAATTTTTTTTGTACTCGGATCATCCCTGAGGTTTGATTTTGTTGCGTTTTTCATCCCTATAGTTTGGTCAAAATTGCACGTTTGGTCCCTAACTTTATGTTTGTAAGGGACGAAAACCACAACAAAATCAAACCACATGGACGATCCGAGTGCAAAAAAAAAAAGTTAGAAACCAAACATGCAATTTTGACCAAACCATAGGGACCATTTCAGTAATTTACTCTAAGATTTACTAAGTCAGAAAAGTTTGCCTTTAATTTGGCTTTTTAATATTTCCTGCTTAATTTTCAATTGGTATGAGGTGCGAAAGTGTGTGTTGGTGTTAGATTTTAAGTGATTGTAATGTTTTGGTTTATGCTGAATATTTTTTAGTATTAACAATTAGCATCTAAAAGAATAGAGAAAATTACACGAATGGTCCCTATGCTTTGGGATAATTTGCGTGCGTGGTCCCTAACTTACTTTTTTAACTTGCAAAGTCCCTACTGTCTGTTTTTGTTATGCGCTTGGTGGCATACCCCCAAACCAGAATGGCGGAAACGTCCAGGTGCGGAGGATTTATTGGAAAATGTCGTAACAATTGAATATGAATGAAACAAGCATCACAACCATTAAATTTAATAGTAAATAAGTTTACACTATACTCAAATGTTGCTTACATGACACTAGAGGCATGTGACATAAATGAATGAAATGATGTGAAGACGTCCCATCCTCCAAAATACACTCGTGGTTACGTGTTTACTTGTTTCCTGAGAATACAAGTGATCTTGAAAAGCGTCAACAATTAAGTTGGTGAGTTCATAAGAGTTTTTTTATGCAAAGGAGATTGTAACTGTTTCGTGTAAAAGATAGTGTATACTTCAATAAAATCTATTATTTTGTTACATGTATGAAGTGTAAATGTCAATCCAAATACTAAAAATGTAGGTATTGTTGTACTGAAAATAGTGTTAAGTAATTTTATCATTATATAAGACTACTTGGAGGTATGTTTATCGCGTAAACAAAATGTTTGTTACTACCCTGTGTAAGTTATTATAACCATACTAATACAACTAGTGTCCTGAACGACGTTCTTCAGACGTCAGAACAGTACGACATTTGTCATCCCAAACCTGTTGGTCTAACTGCAACTAACAGTTTATGTGGGGGTTGTCAATCTTGTATAGATCTATACACAAGTGTCTCGCTCTCCCTACAAGAGACTCTGGTTATAATTCGTGACTTTAGCGGGTACTCTGGTGGATACAATGAAGTAGTGTCTCACAAGTCAGTATCAACCAGTTTACGTTTAGTGAACTGAAAATTCGTTATCTTAGTGTAAGTAATATAACTAATCCCTTAATAATTATTTATCTCTTCTGGAAATGATATTGTTGTGTTTGTAACTCCCATACAATATCAATTATAGTTTACCATGTTTGTTTGTCAAGAACATTCCTATAAAGATATATATAAACACATAGTATATATTTAGTCTAGTTTCATAGTGTAAGTTCAATATCATCTTGCTGGGCTGTAACCCTCAAAATAGTGACATAACTAAAATGTACTTCTTTTTGTGAGAAAACTATATTTTTGGTAGAAAGTTTCCAAAAAAATTGTAATTTTTCAAATCATAAATTTTCCTCATGATTTATATAACATAGGTCATGTTTTCTTTTGTTAGTTTTACATTTTAAAACTAATATATCACAAATAGTTGGTTGAAGCTGGTGATAACCACATCCCATGCAAACCATATCTCATATTTTAACATAAAGATTAAAAATCTAAATATTTGTATAATAAACACATTTTAACTTGTATCCCCCCCCCCCCCCCCCCTAAAACATGAAAAATCTTGAAAATGTGGGGGGTATGAACTCACCTTGAATGGATTTGTGGATTGTTTGAGAAGATGGTGTGAAGATTTTGAAGCCTAAATTATTGGATAAGGTTGATGAACTTCTTGGAAACGGTATGATCCTAAAGGTTTTTATCACATAATAATATGTGTAGATGGGATGAACTTAGCATAAAATGTATAGAATACTAGGATGTCTTGAAATTACTTACCAATATACTAAGATAAATGCTTGAAGATTTAAATCCTTCAAGGCTTAGGTTTGATGTTTTGAGAGGAAATGAATTTTACAACAAGTGCAAATGAGAATGGTGAGGTATAGAGAAGGTGATTTCGGCCTTAATATAATGGAAGTAAGTGATTAGTCTTTGGCTTAGATACTTGTTGGATAATAAGTTTATTTGTTGGGGTTTACTTGGGATATTGTTACCTTTATTGGAAATGGGGTGAACTATCCTATCATAAGGTCAAACCTTATCTTCTTAATCACTTCAAACTCACCCTAGGAAAGACCGCCATGGGGTTTTCGGCCATAAGGAAGGTGATTTCGGTCTAGGTATGACCGAAATCCCTTGGTACACACTCATTCTTGATATTTTCAGTCCTAATGGGCTTCAATCAACTAATTTCGGTCTTATGGTGATCCCATGAATGTGTTTTCGGTCCTAGGTGTTCTAGGATGATAATATTGGTCTTGGTAATCCAAAATCACATGTGAGTGGGGTACTAGGCGAAACTTATAAAGTAATGTTTTTAAATTCATGATTTGTATCCACTATTTGACTTGTTTGTCCTTTAAGTGCTTAACATCCACATGATTTTCAACGTATACAGAAATACATATGTATATATACTTATACAAATAATGTCCCCTATTCGCTTTCCAAGTTTTATTGCAACTAGGTTACATACACATACGTTGTGGGTACACTTATACACAAGGCCTCTTAGACTTTGTTTGACCTAAAATTTCTAGTTGTCACACTGGGTCCCTACTTTTTGTTTTTGTTACGCGCTTGGTCCCTATCTTGCCTAAAAAGACTATTATTTAAATACGGAAAATGGTGGGGTAGATAAGGTAATGTGAGGGGGTGAAGTTAGGGGTGTGTTTATTTAAATAAATTAAATAATCATGGGCAGAATAGTTTTTTTAGGAAAGACAGGGACCAAATGCGTAACGAAAACAAACAATAGGGACCTTCCGAGTTAAAAAAATAAGTTAGGGACCAAACATGTAAATTTCGCTGGTACTCACATGTTAGGCTTTCATTTAATCTAATTTGATGTAACATACGAATTATGTCATTAATGATTAAAATCTTCATCAAGCTATTAAAGTACAAATAAATGAATATAACCATTACTAAGACCTTTTTTTTCATATCATGCAATACCTTTATACTCAATCACAAGAATCCAGCTTAATCTTTCACTGATAAATTAATATGAAATATATTAGATTAGGAATGAAAGTGAGTCCAAACCCAGACCGGATGTACCCAGACCCGAAATACCTGGAAACAATAAACGAGATTTTATAGAACTTCAAACCAGATCGGTATATAAAAACTGGTTTTGGTTCGGTTCCGGGTACGGTACCAGGTACAGCAGGTCTAGTACCGGAAAACACGAAAACATCAACATGGGTAGGTTAGCACCGGAAAAAGTGGGTTTAGAACAGAAAAACCGAATTTTTTGGTAATTATTTATTACTTAGTGGGTTTAACTTTAAAATTTTTCATATTGATATCCCGACTTTGGGGGACTGTAAGTCATTGAATATGAAACCAAAATTGACATAATTATAGTTTAAAATCATGTACAAACTCTAAACTATACTCTGAAAAAACTACATGTCAATCCGACTTTCAACAAATGAGATATGCATGTGTTAAAATTTTCACAAAATTCAATGTACAAAAACAAATAGTTGAAAATTTGAAAATTTTCAACTTTGATATCCCGACTTTAGAGGACTCTAAAATCATGTAGAAACTCTAAACTACAAGTTGGAAAAAACCGCATGTCAATCCAACTTCAAACGAATTAGATATGCATGTATTAAAACTTTCACAGAATACAAAAAAGCTAAAAAACTAAAAACTTCCAACTTTGATATCTAAAAACTAAAAACTTGCAGCATTGATATCTCGACTTTGGCGGATGATAAGTCAATGAATATAAAACTAAAAATGAGAAATTTATAGTTTAAAATTATGTACAAACTCTAAACTACACATTGGACAGGCGTATGTCAACCCAACTTGAAACAAATGTGATATGCAAGTTCTAATGATTCACAAAAAACGGTTCCGGTCCCTAAAATTGGTTTTGATTCCTAACACCAATTTTGGTTCCTTGACCTGTTTTGCCCAGACATGATAGACCCAAACCCCGATTACGCGGGAACAAGATAAAGCGAATTTTTAAACCTGGAACCGGAGTTGGTTCTATATATTCCGGTTCTAACGGTTCCAGTTCTAGTCTGATTCTGCTTCTGGTGCAGATTTCCGATTTAAAATATCATCTCTATATTAGATCATTGAATGCTAGATTCCATCTTCTTCTCTTATGATAATTGGATTTCTTGATTTTCTTTTAAACTTGATAAGCCCAATCTCATTCTCTTGTTCATCATTCAACAAGCGTGTATAGACATCTTAGTTAACGTCTACTTTTGTATTTTCAACTCCAAAAACTTTGAAATTGAGGCAATCACAGGGGATGAATTAGAATACATTGAAATGATATCTATAAAACAGTTCATTACTCTTTATGTAACAAATTACACACATTCTGGTTAAATTTCTTTTTTAACTAAACAGTATGTACGTATATTAATTTAAAATAATATTTATTTGTTTTTATGAAAGTTTAATTTGTAGAAATGTCAAAAATGATGTAGAAAGACACTATAATTCAAGACTCCATTACATAGGTTTTTTAGTTTTGAATTAGAAGAGAGTTAGTTCCACTAAATCCTTTAAACTTATTATTCATTTGTGAAAAAATGTTCATATATGAACATATGTTTATATATTACATATGTTTATTTTTTAACATATGAACATATGTAGTAAGTAACATTGTAATATGCTTGTTCATTTATGATAATGTAGTTACCTCCTACTTTAGTTTTTTAGTTTTTTTAGCTTGTAAATATGAACTTGTATTCATTTATGAACATATGTTCACTTATGAACATATGTCTATCTAGAGAACATAAACTTCCTTTTAACCATCATAACTACTTATATTGATTGATTCGATTATCTTTCACTTCAATCTTCTAGATTAAGTTATATGCTACATTGAAATTGGCTCTCTGAAAAACATAATATACTTATCTTATCCGGATATGATTTGATATGACCACTAGGGTCGGAATAACAATCAATTTCTTAGGCATTAACGAATGAATGGTAACCACATACATGAATAAAATGAAATCAGTTACTAGCGCCTTGGTGACCTTGTGACTTTCCCTCGTCCTAGTATGAGTCATGTGCTTCCAGTAGTATAGGTGACGACTACCTTTCACACCTACTAAAGTATTGTCTCGTAGTTCTGCAAGTCACCATAAAAGAATTTCACATAGTCATTTAACATATGGAAGAATATAACTAAGGTTTATATTATTTCTTGAAACGATTACATAAATATTCAAGTTTACCCTACACTATGCCTCTTATATTAGGCTGCACCACATGATTTTATGTGTATGGCTACCTTATATCCTGATCTTTAGATATATAGAGCTTTACTCCTCCTCCCTTTTATTGTCACCTGCTTCATTAAGGATCATCTGGAACGCTCTTGCCTTTGGCTTTGGTGGCACATTCGTTCTTGTTGCTTTATTTTTCTTCGGGCATACCCTATAAATATGCCCTTCTTCATTACATATGTAACACACCCTCTTGTTGAATGTACACTCATTGGCGTAATGCTCAGTCTTCCCATAGTTGAAACAAGTCACATCCTAGCCACATTTTCTAGAGTAATTCTTTTTGCAATTCTCATACCATTTAGCTTCACTTCCTCCTCCTCAAGACATTGAGAACAAGTTTTTCTTGTTAGACCTCGAAGATCACTAAAAATTCCTCTTCTCGCCAACTTCAACCTTGTTGGTGGTTCTGCCTTTGATCATTTCTTCAACAGACTTTTCATCCCAGATGGCCGCCTCAAGAGTAGGTGCCTGACATACTGACATAGTGTACTCTCATGGTAGTCATTTTGCATACTTATCGATTTTTTCTAGCTCATCAAGGATGATGCGCAAATCAAACTCCATCTTGTCTATGAAGGAATTTGTATACTCATCAATGGACATGTTGCCGTTTTTCAATGTCAAAAACTGGTTTTCTAGCTCTAGCAGGTTTTGGGCCGAACAGAACTTGCGTTTAAAGTGTACCAAGAATTATGGCCATGTCAGCTGTGGTTACTCATTGGGGCTTATGGTCTTTCCCAAACTATTCCACAACGAACAGCCTCACCTCTAAATTGACACACAACATAAGTGGTTTGTAGCTTGCCCTTTTAACCAAATATTATGTAAGATAACTCTATTTCAGAGATCCAATCCAAACTCTGATTGGATCTTCTTTCCATGTAAAAGTTGATGGTTTGCAAGTCGTGAAGTCTTTATACTTGCATCCATTCCTTTCAATTCCTTTATCTTGGTTATTTCTTCTAAACACTAGAGATTCAACTTGACTAATTCCTCTACTGTAATTCCCTTCTTCTGACTCTTCCATCTTTAGTTCATGTTGCACAATAAGCACAGTAGGTTCATCCCTATTCTGTTGAACTAGACGCCTTGTCTCTTCTATCTAACGATCCAACATCATTTGTATCACTGCTTGTACTCCAGCAATCGTAATTCGCTCGGGTATAGCGGCTACCTCTAGTGTACGCTTAATCACTCCTGGCTCCGGCAGCAGGTTTCCACTAGTGTTTCTTAATCCGCTACGAGTTCTCACCATATTGATCTATACACCAAATTAGACGTTCGGTGCGCAGCGACGAGAATTAAGATAGAAAAAACATTATTTACGATAGATGTATAAATCTCCTTATCTTTCCGAAAACTTATATACAAGTTCTAATACCATAATTAAATATTTTGAAACTTGAGCACATAAAAATTCCAAATCCCGTTGACAATAGGCCATAGAACCGATCAAACAATAGCATCATAAATCATATAAGGCATCTTATAGGATAAATCATTTAGCATATAAAAACAATTTTGGCATCTTCCCTAAGTAACCTAGTTCTCGTGTCTATTCAGGTGTACTACCTAAAATATAATAGACTCACTCCTCACGAACATCGCTTAGCATTTCTAAGTTTAAGTCTAGAAATTATCTACATATTTCTAGTTTGCTTAAACTAATGCACTGATACCAACTGTGTCATCCCCATTTTTACGAACAGAAAAGATCATTTTTTATGCTTATTTAAAATAAGACTATCCATTCTAAGGAATATTGCGGAAATTGTTTCCTTAAAACATGATAATGATATTATCAAAGCATTTCTAAAGAAATCTCTTTTATTTATGTTAAAACATTGGGATGTCATCGTCAATACAAAAACATAAGCATATTGAAATATTACATGCCTTATAGTAATTAAACTAATGGCCTAATACTCCTTGAATCTCTCAGCAGAATGTATCTTTCATATAGCCACCTGTCATACATTAAACTTAGTAGGTCGAGTGGGGAAACATGGCCAGTACATAGGGTTTTCAACCCACAATAATATAATTATTATGTTTTAATCATCAAACAATTAACCCAATTTTCATCCCCGTTATCTTCTTTATTCTTAAGGATCTTTCCTAGGAATCAACTATTCTTCATTTATTCATTCCTAAGGATTGTCCTAAGGAATAGGCACGATGTCCATCGCTACCAGGTTTTATCCAACAACCACTAATTCCATATTTGTCGATGTTATCTATTAGGCACAACTACCAATGTTATCTATTAGGCATAACTACAATTGTTATCTATTAGGCACAACTTAAAATATTATCCATTCGACGCAACTGCCAGGATTCTTAAAGTCAAGGATTCTAACCTGCTACCATTCCACTGGACTATTTAGAATAGTCCATGGTCGTCATCTATACTCTGCAAGATGACTGGATCAACTTTAAAGTCAAGGATTCTTATCAACATTCACCTCTCATCATCTATATCACTTTTCATCTTTCATCATTCGTCTACCAATCTTTTACCCAATATATTTATAGGTATAAAAATACATATATAGTTATAATAGCATAAAACATGTATAAATCGTTCATCTAGCATAGATATTAGGAACACATATAATAAGAACATATAGCATGTATTAATATTAAATATTTCACATCTATGTGTAAGATGAAAGTAATTATGCACTTACTTGTTAAAGTAATGTGTCACAACTAGCAAAAAAAAGGTTATATTGTGAATTCCTACAAAATATAATCTCCTTATATAAGCCCAAAACTCGATCCAATAAGTCAAATGCAATCATCTTTATGCCTTAACCCAAGAATTCTCAACCCAAAACACTTATTGGACCAAGACTCACTCTTTGGGCACTAATGGACCAAAAACCTCTTAATTGGACCAAAACCCTTGCATAGAATATTAGTGGGCCGAAAACTCTTGTGGGCAAAGCTAAAAATCGAACACCCCTATTTTTGGGCCACCAATTGGGCCGAGAACCTCCTTCTTTCGGTTGGCCCATATAAAACAAAAAAAATGTGTATTACACAAAAATCAAACCAAAAATGATATTTTTGACAAAAATAGGTTTAAAATGTTATTTTTACCACAAACTAGTCAAAATCACAAGTTTTGAACAAAATGGGGACTAAAGTGTTATTTTTACTATAATTGGGCCTTAATTTAGAATTTTTGTGGCTTGTTGGGCCAAGAACGTCATTTTTAAAAAAAAAGTGGGCTTTTTATATATCAATTTTGTAAATAATCAAGCTAAAATAAACAAAACAATAACAAACAGGTTAAAAACGATATTCATATCCTTATTGGGCCTGGAAACAATATACGTGTTTAGTGGGCCTTTGTGTCCTTTTACATGTATATTGGGCTCAAGATAGATATTCATATCCTTATTGGGCCTCGAAATAATATACATGTTTAGTGGGCCTTAGTGTCCTTTTACATGTATATTGAGTTCAGGATAGACATTCATATTGCTTTTGAGCCTGGAAATAATAGGCACGTACAGTGGGCCTCAGTGGTCCACTTACATGTTTATTGGGCCTGAGAATGAGTTTTATATGTGTTCTTATTTCTCTTTCCGTGTAAATTTCGATTAAGGATCTAGTGAGAAAATATCGGTCGGCACCAATAAGTATAGGTCATAGTCTGTAAGTTGTAACCAGAGTCTCCTGAAGGGAGAGCAAGAGTTTGTGTATAGATCTATACGGGGGTGACTCCCCCACACTTGAGTTGTTCGCTACAGTTAGACTAGGCCAGTCTAGGGTGACAAAATCTTGATCAAAACCGGCGTTTGGAAAATGCCATGACAGGCGAATTAGTCACTGTCATGTATGGTTATAACGACTCACTTAGAGGAATTAACATTGTAAGATTTACGGGAAACCATCCAATGTTCTTTTTTGATAAAACGAGAAGCCTTCTTTTTGATAAAACGGAAATCTATATGCACCAGTATTCAACCATAGGGATTGAGATTCCAGCATCATCTAACGCAAATCATTCTCTTTCTATTTTTGTAAACATTAACACACATGAATTAATATAAGATCTAACACAAATATTTCAAACCATTTCTTATTAGAAAATATCGGATTTTATAATGCACTATGAAAACGATCTAAATAAGTACAAAAACCATTTTTATTTAAAATTGCTCATGAACTCACCAACTTTTTTTTAGTTGATGCTTTTCAAAATGACTTGTATTCTCAGGAATTCCAGTAGCACGTAATAAGCTCGATTATGAGGTCAAGTGGTGCAACTTCAAGAAATTTTACTTTCTTATTTTTGTGTAACTGATGAACAAATTCAATATGTAAACTATGTAAGCGTGTATCGTCAATGTATGATGTTTGGTTTCTATGTTTCATTCATATTCAATTGCTATGATACTATACACGAAGTCATCCGCCCTTGGACATTTCTGCCGTCCAGGTTCGGGGTGTGACAGGTTGGTATAAGAGCATTGTTTATAGGGAACTAGTATATCTAACCATACAAGATTTACAACTATAAATATAATGGGACTAAAAATACTCTGACTAAAAGTATACCTTAAGAATATAAGCATATTTTAAAGGTATACATACTTGCTAGAAACATTTCATAATAAGAACAAAACAAAAGTATTTAGATGTCGAACACTACAGTCAAACCTGGGCAGTTATGTAACATATCTGGAATAAATAGAGCCTGATCGACTGTATTTATTCGAGATACGACCAACATATGTTTGGGAGTGATGGTGGTATTGCAACGAGTCTAAAACTTACAAACCCTACATGCTAGGGAGCATTAGAACCAGACCTAAGGTATAAAATACTATAGGAGTATTTTATGATGCTAAACAATAACAACAAGTCTAAACACATATCGATTTCGTACATCAAGAAGCCCTAGGATCAAACATGTAATACTATAGTAGCATTTTAGAATACCATATGACCTCCACACTTAAGTATTCTACATGTATCTTCACCCCGAAGACCCCTATTACCCTGCGGTAATAGCCAACGAATGGACCAAGGGAGAACTAAGGAAGTGCAAAGAGAGAACCCAGAAATGGGTCTTGGAGAATACCAAGAGATGGACCACGAGGGAGATGATTCTGATGTGGAGTCCAACATGGAGGAAGGCGCCAGAGAGATCCTTAGCGAGCCTTACCCCTAGGAAGTAGTACTGAACCAACACGCATAACAGGAAGACCTTACCAATCATCTCCGCCCCTTAGAAGAGGATGTGACCACCCTAAGAAAACAGTTCATGGAAACTGAGGCTAGGACAGCCTTAGCAGAGCAGAGAGTGGGAGAGGCCACTCATGAAATGAGAGAAATGGTTAGACACCTTTACGCTATTTAGGCATATGAGAGTCATCACATTATTCTCCTTAAGTCCTAGGGTTACCATGTAATTCATCACAACTAGTAGCAGTACATCAAGAGAGGTACGCCCTACAAGAACTCATGTAACCTGAGCCAACTTAAGGATCTGATATCTATAATCTATTAGGGTAACTTAACATTTTTACAATACTTATTTCTACATACTACCATTAATACATCATAGGGATGTAGGTCGAAACAACAAGAATCGTGCACCAAAACATGTGATTTATATAAGTACATGTATAAGTTCATATCTATAATCATAGATGAGATACGACTAGAAATCACCATAGTTACTCATGAACCTATTTCTCATCATGCAAAAGAATCATGTCTGCCCATGGAAACAACCAGCTAGCCGGCAAAACACCAGTTCTGGAGATGGACCCCGCAACCTTCCAAGTTGCTGTAACAGTTGTCGTGACAGCCGTCATGGCACAACTCAACGCCAACAATCCAAATGGAAATGGAAATGGAAATGGTGTCGATAACTCCAACAGTGGTATCAACCAAGGAAACCAATGAGGGATAACATACCCAGACACCACAAACTCCAAACCTAAGGTCACGAAGCGAAAGCGGGGAACAAGAAAGGAAGTGGATCGACTCAAGGGCCTACCAAAAGGCAACAAGTTGTAGTAGCCCCTAACCCTACTAGCTCCCCTACCCTAGCACCGAGAAAACTGTATCATGGAAACCTCCCACTCTACAGCAAGTATTGCTACCATCATCATGGAGTCTGCCAGGAATTGCATTGCAATAGGTGCAACAAGAAAAGGCACACCTCCCGCTACTGTAGGGCCCCAACCCCATGCGTCACTCCAACCCTCAACCCAGAAGTAAGTCTAGTATTACACGCATGCGGTGAGACGGTATGCTTCAAGAGGAATTGTGCAACAGAGAAGAATGACGGAGGACGAGGAGGAGTTTAACAACAAGACGTGATGAAGCAATCATGAACCCTACTGGATTACCGGTACGTTTCAAAACAAAAAAATTAAGCATCACATTTTCACAAAATTTTTTCCAATTAAAAATCATAATCATAAAGTACTCCCTCATCCGAACTAATCATATCCTTCGTAGGAAAACTAAAGATCCTTGCGAAAGTTAGGATAACATAGTGTAAACGTAAGGCCGTGTGTAATTAATATTCTACAAACTTAGAGTGTGTGGACCCACATTATTTCTTATTCCTTGGTTGACTATGGATTTAGGGCATAACCACTCAGTCTACAACTTTTTCAATCTTGAATTACGTACGACTAAGCTACATCGAACCATCATAGAGAGGTTTAATAGAAATCAGACTATGAAATCACATCATCTATACCAAGGCACTCGTATTGCTTGGACACTATCATTTCAAAAAATTATCCCTTTCAGATCAATCCAGCACCTATTACAATAAGGAGCCCGGCGGTGTCAATTGACATGGGCTGACTTGATCCTCACCATACGAAATTGATGTGCCAACGAGGCTTTTCGCCTTAGCCAATTGATTAACAAAACCCCTACAACTTGTAACGACAATTCTCGAATGAGCTCGGGCATCTAGACCCTTAGGTACCCATGCATGTAGTACCACACTCTTTCCTAGCCCTTAATACGGATAATGTAATACCACACTCTTTTCCGAAGCCCTTTCGGAAATATCACCTACATGCCAAGTTGAGTTTGTAGATCGATTCAACTCATGGACCCATT